>NC_133332.1:3230034-3268353 GCF_042186555.1 Aquarana catesbeiana
TTGGCATTACTCATATCACTGTTCCTCCACTCTAGCACCCTCTGTTGGTGGATCTCTAGTCTACCTCCCATTCGTAGACCTAGCCCTGCTCCGTAATACTTCCTTCCTATCGATCCGGCCTTTTGGATAAATGTCGGTTGAGCCTTAAAAAAATACTCCAATAACTCGATGTCTTAGAAACTGGAATAACTGAGCTGAAGGAATAATTAAAACCTCCTATGCATGGACAGGTTTTGTTAACTGGTCTAGGGATTGCTTGTTGCTTTTCTATTATCTGCACAAATCTATTTTATGCAGCGTTGCTTGGCAGTCTGACAGCTCCAGGCATAAAAGCTCACAGCACGACGAACGTCTAGCAACGCAATAGAACGAGGCGGTAAACAGACAACGGAACAAAGGCGTCTATCTCCCAGAAAGGAACCCCCCCCCCCCCACAATTTAATCTCATTGGTGAAATGACACGGGTTTCCTATCAGGAGATAAACAGGCGCTCTTTATTCAGTCATAGCGAAAGGTGAAGACCCCAAATAATGACATTTCCACCGAAAAAAATCCTTCAGATGCCGAGCGCAATCTTGGCTCCAGACACTGCAGGACATTTCGCTTGTCTTCCGCCCACACAATTGGTAAATTCGGCTCCAGCTGCAGAAACTATAAAAAGGATTTCTTAATCCCGCGCTATATTTAGCCGTTTGATATGTTCAGGTTGCCAAAGTATAAACGCGTCCCGTATTCTGAGGGAATTAAAGATTAATCGCGGGCACCCCGCTGAGAGCACCGCGCCACAAAGAAAACATACACAAATCTCCGCCGAAAAGACTCGCCTTCTCAATTCATTTCCATGCAGGGTGATCGTTTTCTGCACTTCAAACATTCATCAGTCTTATGGGAAATGCCACGAAGATGACACCACAGACCCAACGTTTAGATAATTAGACTTAGAGAGACGTCCTCAAAGGATGCGGGAGGTGGTCCTATCACAGTGTACCTCCTCAGGGTGGCAGACGCCATCTTTAATATGAACAGTAATTCATTATAGTCACTAAATAATATACACTCGCCGGCCGCTTTATTAGGTCCACCTGACTAGTACCGGGTTGGACCCCCTTTATTAGGTGCACCTTGCTAGTAGCGGGTTGGACCCCCTTTATTAGGTGCACCTTGCTAGTAGCGGGTTGGACCCCCTTTATTAAGCCCACCTTGCTAGTAGTAGGTTGGACCCCCTTTATTAGGTCCACCTTGCTAGTAGCGGGTTGGACCCCCTTTATTAAGCCCACCTTGCTAGTAGTGGGTTGGACCCCCTTTTATTAGGTCCACCTTGCTAGTAGCGGGTTGGACCCCCTTTATTAGGCCCACCTTGCTAGTAGTAGGTTGGACCCCCTTTATTAGGTCCACCTTGCTAGTAGCGGGTTGGACCCCCCTTTATTAAGCCCACCTTGCTAGTAGTGGGTTGGACCCCCTTTTATTAGGTCCACCTTGCTAGTAGCAGTTTGGACCCCCTTTATTAAGCCCACCTTACTAGTAGTGGGTTGAACCCCCTTTTGCCTTCATTCTTCACTGCTCTCTAGTGAATGGATAGGCTGCATTCTCAGTGATGTCATTGCTCTCTAGTGAATGGATAGGCTGCATTCTCAGTGATGTCATCACTCTCTAGTGAATGGATAGGCTGCATTCTCAGTGATGTCACCGCTCTCTAGTGATTGGATAGGCTGCATTCTCAGTGATGTCATCGCTCTCTAGTGAATGGATAGGCTGTATTCTCAGTGATGTCACCGCTCTCTAGTGATTGGATAGGCTGTATTCTCAGTGATGTCACCGCTCTCTAGTGATTGGATAGGCTGTATTCTCAGTGATGTCACCGCTCTCTAGTGATTGGATAGGCTGCATTCTCAGTGATGTCACCGCTCTCTAATGATTGGATAGGCTGCATTCTCAGTGATGTCACCGCTCTCTAATGATTGGATAGGCTGCATTCTCAGTGATGTCACCGCTCTCTAGTGAATGGATAGGCTGCATTCTCAGTGATGTCATCACTCTCTAATGATTGGATAGGCTGCATTCTCAGTGATGTCATCGCTCTCTAGTGACTGGATAGGCTGCATTCTCAGTGATGTCATCGCTCTCTAGTGAATGGATAGGCTGCATTCTCAGTGATGTCATCACTCTCTAATGATTGGATAGGCTGCATTCTCAGTGATGTCATCGCTCTCTAGTGACTGGATAGGCTGCATTCTCAGTGATGTCATCGCTCTCTAGTGACTGGATAGGCTGCATTCTCAGTGATGTCATCGCTCTCTAGTGATTGGATAGGCTGCATTCTCTCAGTGATGTCATCGCTCTCTAGTGACTGGATAGGCTGCATTCTCAGTGATGTCATCGCTCTCTAGTGACTGGATAGGCTGCATTCTCAGTGATGTCATCGCTCTCTAGTGACTGGATAGGCTGCATTCTCAGTGATGTCATCGCTCTCTAGTGACTGGATAGGCTGCATTCTCATATATCACATAAATAGTCCCTGAGGACATTGGGGTGGACGCTCTGCAGACCATCACACTTACCTGAAGTGCAAGTGGTTTCCATCTGACGTTCTTCAGGAGTGCGGGTGCCGATGCCAGAGTGTTCTGAGGTCTCTTCTTCAGGGTCAGGATCACCCCACTGGGATCTTCTCTCAATGCGTTCACCAAGTTTTTTAATTGCCAACCAACCTGGAGAGACACAAACCGGACCAATCATCATCTCTGGAATCTGTACAACCAAATGTAACAAATCACCACCAAACAATTCCAGCGAGCAAAATTGCTTATGATCTCTTCTATCTCTGAGGACATCAGAATCCCCCCCCCCCCCACCCCGCAACCACTACAGCCAACACAATGCCAAGTAATGGCAGAGAAATCTCCCCATTGTGGGAGGGGCAGAGACACAAACTACTGCAGGGAAATCTCCCCATTGTGGGAGGGGCAGAGACACAAACTACTGCAGGGAAATCTCCCCATTGTGGGAGGGGCAGAGACACAAACTACTGCAGGAAATCTCTCCATTGTGGGAGGGGCAGAGACACAAACTACTGCAGGAAATCTCTCCATTGTGGGAGGAGCAGAGACACAAACTACTGCAGGAAATCTCTCCATTGTGGGAGGGGCAGAGACACAAACTACTGCAGGAAATCTCCCCATTGTGGGAGGGGCAGAGACACAAACTACTGCAGGAAATCTCTCCATTGTGGGAGGGGCAGAGACACAAACTACTGCAGGAAATCTCTCCATTGTGGGAGGGGCAGAGACACAAACTACTGCAGGAAACCTCCCCATTGTGGGAGGGGCAGAGACACAAACTACTGCAGGAAATCTCCACATTGTGGGAGGGGCAGAGACACAAACTACTGCAGGAAATCTCTCCATTGTGGGAGGGGCAGAGACACAAACTACTGCAGGAAATCTCCCCATTGTGGGAGGGGCAGAGACACAAACTACTGCAGGAAATCTCTCCATTGTGGGAGGGGCAGAGACACAAACTACTGCAGGAAATCTCTCCATTGTGGGAGGGGCAGAGACACAAACTACTGCAGGAAATCTCTCCATTGTGGGAGGGGCAGAGACACAAACTACTGCAGGAAATCTCCCCATTGTGGGAGGGGCAGAGACACAAACTACTGCAGGAAATCTCCCCATTGTGGGAGGGGCAGAGACACAAAACGTGGTAAACATGTTGCAAAAATGTATCACGTTTTTGGAACGAGGAAGTGTGAAAGCAGCCTTTTGAATACAAAGTAACTGACAGCCTCATACTCTCCCATCACATTCACCATCATACTCCATATGTAATATTTATATATTAGATAATTATTATTAGTATTATTATTATTTATTTACAGTATATATACAATGTAACCAACAGCCCAACATTCTCACATCACCAACACCTGTATATGTATTTATTATGCATTATTCATTCATTATTATTTTTACTATTATTATGTATTAGTTATGTATTTATGTATACAAAGTAACAAAGTAAAGCACAGTCCCACACTCTCACATCACTGTCACTATAGTACTGTATATGTAATATTATGTATCATTTATTATCTATATAATAATATTGATAATAAAAATTATAAAAACTAAAGGCATATTAAATAAATACATAATACATTACATGTAATAATAATAATATTTATTTATATATTTATTGTATTATTATTATTATGTGTTTATTATTTCTTATGTATTAGTTATGTAATTATTATGTATATATATACAAAATAACCGCCAGCCCGATATTCTCACAGGACCAGCTTTATTGCACCGTGTATGTACTATAGTACTCTATATGTAATATTATGTATTATTTATTTATTTAATAATATTTTTAATAACAAAAAATAATAAAAAAGCAAATGTATATTAAATAAATAATACATAATGAATCTAATAATAATACTAATACTATTTATTATGTATTTACTTTATTATGTGATTATTATTTCTTATGAATTATTTATGTATTTATTATTTCTATTATGCATTTAATAATAATTATAATGATGAAAATAATAAAAAATAAATGCATATGAAATAAATACATAATGAATGCAATAAGAATAATAATAATATTTATTCTGTATTTATTTTATTATTATGTGTTTATTATTTCTTATTTATTATCTATGTATTTACAGTATCTCACAAAAGTAAGTACACCCCTCAGTGACATTTGTGTAAATCTTTTCTTCTATCTTTTCATGTGACAACACTGAAGAAATGACACTTGTCTACAATGTAAAGTAGTGAGTGTACAGCTTGTATAACAGTGTAAATTTGCTGTCCCCTCAAAATAACTCAACACACAGCCATTAATGTCTAAACCGCTGGCAACAAAAGTCAGTACACCCCTAAGTGAAAATCTCCAAATTGGGCCCAATTAGCCATTTTCCCTCCCCGGTGTCATGTGATTCGTTAGTGTTACAGGGTCTCAGGTGTGAATGGGGAGCAGGTGTGTTAAATTTGGTGTTATCGCTCTCACTCTCTCATACTGGTCACTGGAAGTTCAACATGGCACCTCATGGCAAAGAACTCTCTGAGGATCTGATAAAAAAAATTGTTGCTCTACATAAAGATGGCCTAGGCTATAAGAAGATAGCCAAGACCCTGAAACTGAGCTGCAGCACGGTGGCCAAGACCATACAGCGGTATAACAGGACAGGTTCCCCTCAGAACAGGCCTCGCCATGGTCCACCAAAGAAGTTGAGGTCACGTGCTCAGCGTCATATCCAGAGGTTGTCTTTGGGAAATAGACGTATGAGTGCTGCCAGCATTGCTGCAGAGGTTGTAGGGGTGGGGGGTCAGCCTGTCAGTGCTCAGACCATACGCCGCACACTGCATCAAATTGGTCTGCATGGCTGTCATCACAGAAGGATGCCTCTTCTAAAGATGATGTACAAGAAAGACCACAAACAGTTAGCTGAAGACAAGCAGACTAAGGACATGGATTACTGGAACCATGTCCTGTGGTCTGATGAGACCAAGATAAACGTATTTGGTTCAGATGGTGACAAGCGTGTGTGGGGGCAACCAGGTGAGGAGGACAAAGACAAGTGTGTCTTGTCTACAGTCAAGCATGGTGGTGGGAGTGTCATGGTCTGGGGCTGCATGAGAGCTGCCGGCACTGGGGAGCTACAGATCATTGAGGGAACCATGAATGCCAACATGTACTGTGATATACTGAAGCAGAGCATGATCCCCTCCCTTCAGAGACTGGACCGCAGGGCAGTATTCCAACATGATAACCACCCCAAACACACCTCCAAGACCACCACTGCCTTGCTAAAGAAGCTGAGGGTAAAGGTGATGGACTGGCCAAGCATGTCTCCAGACCTAAACCCTATTGATCATCTGTGGGACATCCTCAAACGGAAGGTGGAGGAGCGCAAGGTCTCTAACATCCACCAGCTCTGTGATGTCATCATGGAGGAGGGGAAGAGGACTCCAGTGACAACCTGTGAAGCTCTGGTGGCCTCCATGCCCAAGAGGGTTAAGGCAGTGCTGGAAAATAATGGTGGCCACACAAAATATTGACACTTTGGGCCCAATTTGGAGATTTTCACTTAGGGGTGTACTGACTTTTGTTGTCAGCGGTTTAGACATTAATGGCTGTATGTTGAGTTATTTTGCGGGGACAGCAAATTTACACTGTTATACAAGCTGTACACTCACTACTTTACATTGTAGACAAGTGTCATTTCTTCAGTGTTGTCACATGAAAAGATAGAAGAAAAGATTTACACGAATGTCACTGAGGGGTGTACTTACTTTTGTGAGATACTGTATTTATTATGTGTTAGTTATTATTATTATACACTATTAATATAGGGCCAACAGTTTACGCAGCGCGTTACAATGTAGAGGGGGGACAGCACAATTACAGTTCAATACAGAAGGGACAGGAGGGCCCGGCTCGTAGAGCTTACATTCTAAAGGGAGGGGGTGGTGGTAGAAAAGGTAATAGATGCGGGGAATGATTTGATGGGGGTGGCTCGGGGACAGTTGTTAGGTGGGTGTGGGATAGGCTTCCCTGAATAAGTGAGTTTTCATGGATCTGCTAAAGGTGGACAGGTTAGGGGCTGATCGGATATACCGGGGCAGGGAGTTCCAGAGGATGGGAGAGGCTCTGGAGAAGTCCTGAAGGTGAGTATGAGAGGAGGTAACAAGGGAGCTAGAGAGTAGGAGGTCCACGTTTGTCTCACTGTGTGATGAGTAAGGATGCGGGTCCTCGGGCCAGCCCTGAAAGTCTTGGGAAGGGGTGGACATGGCCTTTTGGCTTAGTTCGCCCTCTCTCATGGGGTCTCCCTTCGGGGGAGCCCCACCTAGTACTTGGGTGGGTCCTGTCTCGGCAGGCCCTCCAGAGAACGGGGTCTGTCTGGTTTCGGCCAGATAGACCATTGTAAGTACCTTTGTCCCCGCAGGAGCCTAACGCCCCGGGGGATCAGGGAATTGGCACGTCTTGTGTACCCGTGGCACTTTTTTGTGAGCACTCCTTATGTGTGTGCACATTTTTTATGCACCGGGTGAAGTTTTTGGGTGTGTTTTGCACGCCATAGGCTTTCAAAAAAAAAAAAAAGAGAGTAGGAGGTCCTGGGAGGAGCGGAGGAGGCGATTTGGGCGATATCTGTAGATGAGGTTGGTGATGTAGATGGGGGAGATGTTGTGGATGGCCTTGTATGTTGTGGTTAGTATTTAGAATTTTATACGGTGGGGGAGGGGAAGCCAGTGAAGGGATTGGCAGAGAGGGGCAGCAGTCACGGATCGATTAGTGAGGTGTATTAGTCTAGTAGCAGCATTCATAATAGACTGAAGGGGGGAGGAGCCTGTGTAAGGGTCGGCCATTAAGGAGAGAGTTGCCGTAGTCAATGCGGGAAATAATCAAGGAGTGAATAAGTTGCTTTGTGGTGTCATTAGTCAGGAAGGGTGGAATTCTGGAGATGTTGCGGAGGTTAAGGCGGCAGGATTTAGCCAGTGATTGGATGTGGGGGCTGAAGGAGAGGTCAAAGTCAAGGATTACAACCAGGACCCTGGCATCTGTGGAGGGACCAGTGGTTGTGTTGTTGATCTTAATTGTAAAGTCATGGGGGGGGGACCGTGAAGGAGGAAATATAACAAGCTCAGTTTTAGAAGGATTGAGTTTGAGGAAGTGGTGTGACATCCATACCGATATGTCATTCAGTAAGTTTGAGATCCGTGAGGAGATCGATGGAGTGAGTTGAGGAGTGGAGAGATAGATCTGTGTGTCATCGGCGTAGAGGTGGTATTGGAAGCCATAAGAGGTTATCAACTGGCCCAGAGAAGAGGTATAGAGTGAGAATAAGAGGGGCCTAAGGATGGAGCCTTGGGGTACGCCAACAGAAAGAGGAAGAGGAGCGGAGGAGGTGAAGTTGCGACACTGAAACTGCGCTGAGATAGGTAGGAGGAGAACCAGGATAAAGCAGAATTACGGAGGCCAAGGGAGTGTAATTTTCTGAGGAGGAGCAGGTGGACAACTGTGTGGAAGGCAGCAGAGAGGTCTAAGAGTATGAGTATGGAGTAATGGCCATTGGTTTTAGCAGTTAGTAGATCATTGGTGAGTTTTAGTAGGGCAGTTTCAGTGGAATGCTGTGGATGGAAGCCAGGCTGTAGGGGGTTGAGAAGGTTGTTGTCCGTGAGGTAGCGACTCATTCGGTCGTGGACAAGGCGTTCGATGAGCTTGGAGGCAAATGGAAGTAGGGAGATGGGTCTTAAGTTATTCAAACGTGTGGGGTCTAGTGAGGGTTTTCTAAGTATGAGGGTAACCAGTGCATGTTTGAGCGGGGAAGGAAAGGTGCTGGAGCAGAGGGAGAGGTTGAAAATGTGGGTTTGGGAGTTGAGGATATAGCGGGAAGGTGGTCGCAGTAATTGTGAGGGGACAGGGTCCAGGGGACAGGTGGTGAGGTGGGCCATGGAGAGGAGTTTATCAACTTCATCGGTGGTAACTGGGCAGAAGGAGGAGAGTATTGAGTGTGGTGTTGGACCTGATGTGTTGGGTAGGGGAGGAAGTTGAATGTTGGATATCTTCTCGCGAATTGCGTGGATTTTGCTTTTGAAATGGTTGGCAATCTGTTGAGCGGTAAGCAAGGAGGTGGGTGGGGGTAGTGGGGGGTGAGGTAAGGAATGAAGGGTTATGTATTTATGTATACAAATTAAAGGACAGCCCCACACTCTCACATCACTGTCACTATATTACTGTATATGTAATACTATGTATTATTTATTTATTATGTATTTAATATTAATAATAATAAAAAATAAATGCATATTAAATAAATACACAATAAATGTAATAATAATAATATTTATTATGTATTCATTTATTTATTTTATTATGGTGTGTTTATTATTTCTTATGTATTATTTATGTGTTTATTATTTATTATGTATTTATATATACAAAATAACTGCCAGCCCAACACTCTCACAGCACTGCCATTATTGCACCATGTATGTACTATAGTATTGAATATGTAATATTATGTTTTTTTATTAATTACGTATTTTATAATCATTTTATTAATAAAAAAAATGCATATTAAATAAATAATACATATAAATGCAATAATAATAATAATATTATTTACTATGTATTTATTTATTTTATTGTCATGTGTTTATTATTTCTTATGTCATATTTATGCACTGTATTTATTATTTCTTATGTATTCATACATACAAATTAACCACCAGCCCGACACTCTCACAGCACTGTATATGTAATAATATGTATTATTTATTATGTATGTAATAATAAAATAATAATAAAAATAATAAAAAATAAATGCATATTAAATAAATACAGAGTAAATGCAATAATAATAATATTTATTATGTATTAAGTGTTTATTATTTCTTATGAAATAATAAACTAAAAAATTCATAAATTCTTATAAATTATTTATATATTTCTTATGTATTTCTATATACAAAATTACCGCCAGCCCGACACTGTCACCGCCGTGTATGTATTTATGTAGTAATATTTCTGGGGGTGTATTACATAGATATATATAATACATGACCGGGGACTGGACAGTCCGGACACATATATTACACGATGTGAAGTTGCGTCTGGCGGAGGGTTCTCGGCGCTCGTAAAGCTCGCGGTGTCTTCCATCCGCCATCATATTAGAATGTATCACTCGGAGCGATCGGGGGATCTGTTCATCCAGATAAAAGTGTTTGCGTTCCGTCCTCGCTCCTCCTGAGCTACATAATCCCTTTTGCGTCTGGCGGTCCCCGAGTTCAGTAATAATTCAGCGGCATCGCTCGCCGCCGCCGGCGTTCTATGCGGACCTGGAATCACCTTATACATTAATTCGGGTAAATATCTCCAAAAATACAGCCGGGAGCTTAACGAGACAACGATGGAAATGCGATTATCTCCCAATTAGGCCGCCATAAAATCCTTGCTGAACATTCCTCTCTGCCTGCAAACAAAGCGTCACCGGTGGCCTAGATACCGAGAGTTTGTATCGCACCGCGGTCTGCCGCCACTCAGGTGTACAACGCGCTTAGAGGGCCACAAAACAGAAAGGAAGAGACGGGGGAAGTACAAAATTAATCATCCATTTTATTTTTAGGGGTTATTAGAACTTAAAGAGGACCTATCATCAGATACATTTTTCAATTTAAACTACAGAATGCTCAGTAATGTGTCTTTGTAATACCAAGATCCCACTACAATGCCTTTACCTGCCGGAAGCACGGCACCATCTTTGTTCAGGCATCATCCAGGGTCATCACTCATTTCCTGGACTGAGATGTTGGCTCAGAGATGAAATAATCATGAATATCCCGGGGGAGGGGGGATATTCATGGACCTTACTGTGTTTATAAAGGTCTGACACAGATCAGCCACTTCTAACCTTGTGGCTTGAAATTCAGTAAGGTCCATAAAGAGATGGATGAGCAAGTTTGGGGTGAAGGAACTTGATTAAGGTCCATGAAGACATGGATGAGTGAGTTTGAGTGTAGGAACTTAACTAAGGTCCATGAAGACATGGATGAGGGAGTTTGGGGTGGAGGAACTTGACTAAGGTGCATGAAGACATGGATGAGGGAGTTTGGGGTAGAGGAACTTGACTAAGGTCCATAAAGACATGGATGAGTGAGTTTGGGATGGAGGAACTTGACTAAGGTGCATGAAGACATGGATGAGGGAGTTTGGGGTGGAGGAACTTGACTAAGGTCCATAAAGACATGGATGAGTGAGTTTGGAATGGAGGAACTTGACTAAGGTCCATGAAGACATGGATGAGGGAGTTTGGGGTGGAGGAACTTGACTAAGGCCCATGAAGACATGGATGAGTGAGTTTGGGTGGAAGAACTTGACTAAGGTCCATGAAGACACGGATGAGGGAGTTTGGTGTGGATGAACTTGACTAAGGTGCATGAAGACATGGATGAGGTAGTTTGGGGTGGAGGAACTTGACTAAGGTCCATGAAGACATGGATGAACGAGTTTGGGATGGAGGAACTTGACTAAGGTCCATGAAGACATGGATGAGGGAGTTTGGGGTGGAGGAACTTGACTAAGGTCCATGAAGACATGGATGAGGGAGTTTGGGGTGGAGGAACTTGACTAAGGTCCATAAAGACATGGATGAGCGAGTTTGGGGTGGAGGAACTTGACTGGCCTGCACAGAGTCCTGACCTCAACCCAATAGAACACCATTGGGATGAATAAGAGCGGAGACTGGGGACCAGGCCTTCTCGTCCAACATTATTGCCTGACTGCACAAATGCGCTTCTAGAAGAAGGGTCAACCATTCCCATAGACACACTCCTAAACCTTGTGGACAGCCTTCCCAGAAGAGTTGAAGCTGTTATAGCTGCAAAGGGTGGGCCAACCCAATATTGAACTGTATGGACTAAGACCGGGATGCCATTAAAGTTCATGTGTGTGTATAAAGGCAGGCGTCCCAATACTTTTGGCAATACAGTGTGTATTACAAGGTTCAGAGGGGTAATAAGTCCCATTAGTCCTCCTAAGAGAGATATGCATAAAAACTTTGTCATGTTTGGTGTCTAACAAATCATAAATTCATTCTGCTAAACAATATGCTGGTTTTCAGGTTGTATCCTCTTTTCATATAGAAATATAGATGTGCCTATGATATTTGGCATTAAGTGGGTGTCAGCTGATGGTAACAAAATACTATCCAGCTGAAGAATCTGCTTCTTCTGATGTTTTTATGTTATTCTGTAAACTTAAATTGGTGAGAAAAATCCAAAATAGCAAGTCTTGGGTAAGAACTCAAAATGGATTGAATAATAAAATAACAAAATTACAAGAGAAATATTACAATACAGAATGTGACAATAATATCAATAATGTAGTTATGTTCTTGACATAAAAGTTGCGCGTGTATAATTGCGTGTGTGTGTGTGTGTGTATAGCTGCGGGCAGCTCATCCTCGTGTCTTTGTTCTCTTACTTTTTACACCATAACTATCAAATTCACCCCCCACCTCTCTCCTATAATGGGCTGATTTAAATGACTTCTGCTGAGCTCTGTTGTCCCTCTATAAGTCTAGGTTCACATCTATGCGGCTGTGCTCAATTCGTTTTTCAGTCACGTTTTGCAGTGCGTTTTATGTTTTTTGAAGGTCTCACAGGTAACAGTGCATGTCAGAGCACAAACCAAGCCATGAAGTCCAAGGAATTGTCTGTAGACCTCCGAGACAGGATTGTATGGAGGTACAGATCGGGGGAAGGGTACAGAAACATTTCTGCAGCATTGAAGGTCCCAATGAGCACAGTGGCCTCCATCATCTGTAAATGAAAGAAGTTTGAAACCACCGGGACTCTTCCTAGAGCGGGCCGCCTGGCCAAACTGAGCGATCGCTGGGGGGGGTCCTTGGGGATCTTAGTCAGGGAGGTGACCAAGAACCCGATGGTCACTCTGATAGAGCTCCAGCGTTTCTCTGTGGAGAGAGGAGAACCTTCCAGAAGAACAACCATCTCTGCAGCACTTCACCATTTCCACCAGTCAGACCTGTATGGTAGAGTGGCCAGACGGAGGTTACTCCTCAGTAAAAGGCACATGACAGCCCACCTGGAGTTTGCCAAAAGGTCTCTAAGACCATGAGAAACAAAATTCTCTGGTCTGATGAAACAAAGATTGAACGCTTTGGCCTGAATACCAAGCGTCATGTCTGGAGGAAACCAGGCACCGCTCATCACCTGACCAATACCATCCCTACAGTGAAGCATGGTGGTGGCAGCATCATGCTGTGGGAATGTTTTTCAGCAGCAGGAACTAGGAGACTAGTCAGGATGGAGGGAAAGATGAATGCAGCAATGTACAGAGACGTCTTTAATGAAAACCTTCTCCAGAGCGCTCTGGACCTCAGATATGTGGCGAAGGTTCATCTTCCAACAGGACAACCACCCTAAGCACACAGCTAAGATAACAAAGGAGTGGCTACGGGACAACTCTGTGAATGTCCCCGAGTGGCCCAGCCAGAGCCCAGACTTGAACCCGATTGAACACCTCTGGAGAGATCTGAACATGGCTGTGCACCGATGTTCCCCATCCAACCTGATGGAGCTTGAGAGGTCCTACAAAGAAAAATGGGAGAAACTGCCCAAAAATAGGTGTGCCAAGCTTGTAGCCTCATACTCAACAAGACTTGAGGCTGTAATTGGTGCCAAAGGAGCTTCACCAAAGTATTGAGCAAAGGCTGTGATACTTATGTACATGGGAGGAGCCTGTGATACTTATGTACATGGGAGGAGCCTGTGATACTTATGTACATGGGAGGAGCCTGTGATACTTATGTACATGGGAGGAGCCTGTGATACTTATGTACATGGGAGGAGCCTGTGATACTTATGTACATAACAATATGTGGAAAAAGTGAAGCGCTGTCAATACTTTCCGGATACACTGTATATATAAAATGTATAATACAATTATCTTAAAATGTATCTAAAGTAAAAAAAAATACATATTTTTTTGCTTGGAAGGGTTATAGCTGTCTGTGTCCCCATTAGGGAGATTTAGCCTCTCTAACTGTGACCACAGTCATTGAGACACAAAGTGATGGAAAGCCTCAAAATGTTATAGTTGTCACCAGAGCAGGAACGGAAGAAAAATCTTTGAAGGGGGACACCAGTTCTGGTGGCAATTCTTCTCGCTTTATAGAGGTGTCCTTTCACTTCCTGTTGTGTTTCCAGGACAGGAAGTGAAAGGAAATCTCCCTAAAGGGACATAGACAGTAAAAAATAAATAAACCGACAATAGTTTAACCCTTTTCCTACTCTATCCAATAGTAAAATAAACATTTTGGCAATATATATATATAACAAAGGACTGCAAACCTTTCCTTCCAAAAAATAATATTAACAGAGCTGAACTTTGATCTACTTATGTTTGCCTTCTCTGGTTCCTCCCCAGTCAGGCTGAGGAGGAAAGAGCTAGATGACGACTGTGTGCTCATTGGTAGACATTCCCCGCCTTCTCCTCCAACCACTGTGTGCTCATTGGTGGACATTCCTCTCCTTCTCCTCCAACCACTGTGTGCTCATTGGTGGACATTCCCCGCCTTCTCCAACCACTGTGTGCTCATTGGTGGACATTCCCCGCCTTCTCCTCCAACCACTGTGTGCTCATTGGTGGACATTCCCCCACCTTCTCCTCCAACCACTGTGTGCTCATTGGTGGACATTCCCCGCCTTCTCCTCCAACCACTGTGTGCTCATTGGTGGACATTCCCCGCCTTCTCCTCCAACTACTGTGTGCTCATTGGTGTACATTCCTCTCCTTCTCCTCCAACCACTGTGTGCTCATTGGTGGACATTCCCCGCCTTCTCCTCCAACCACTGTGTGCTCATTGGTGGACATTCCCCGCCTTCTCCTCCAACCACTGTGTGCTCATTGGTGGACATTCCCCGCCTTCTCCTCCAACTACTGTGTGCTCATTGGTGTACATTCCTCTCCTTCTCCTCCAACCACTGTGTGCTCATTGGTGGACATTCCCCGCCTTCTCCTCCAACCACTGTGTGCTCATTGGTGGACATTCCCCGCCTTCTCCTCCAACCACTGTGTGCTCATTGGTGGACATTCCCCGCCTTCTCCTCCAACCACTGTGTGCTCATTGGTGGACATTCCCCGCCTTCTCCTCCAACCACTGTGTGCTCATTGGTGGACATTCCCCGCCTTCTCCTCCAACCACTGTGTGCTCATTGGTGGACATTCCCCGCCTTCTCCTCCCACCACTGTGTGCTCATTGGTGGACATTCCCTGCCTTCTCCTCCAACCACTGTGTGCTCATTGGTGGACATTCCCCGCCTTCTCCTCCAACCACTGTGTGCTCATTGGTGGACATTCCCCGCCTTCTCCTCTAACCACTGTGTGCTCATTGGTGGACATTCCCCGCCTTCTCCTCCAACCACTGTGTGCTCATTGGTGGACATTCCCCACCTTCTCCTCCAACCACTGTGTGCTCATTGGTGGACATTCCCCGCCTTCTCCTCCAACCACTGTGTGCTCATTGGTGGACATTCCCCGCCTTCTCCTCCAACCACTGTGTGCTCATTGGTGGACATTCCCCGCCTTCTCCTCCCACCACTGTGTGCTCATTGGTGGACCATCCCCGCCTTCTCCTCCAACCACTGTGTGCTCATTGGTGGACATTCCCCGCCTTCTCCTCCAACCACCGTGTGCTCATTGGTGGACATTCCCCGCCTTCTCCTCCAACCACCGTGTGCTCATTGGTGGACATTCCCCGCCTTCTCCTCCAACCACTGTGTGCTCATTGGCGGACATTCCCCACCTTCTCCTCCAACCACTGTGTGCTCATTGGCGGACATTCCCCACCTTCTCCTCCAACCACTGTGTGCTCATTGGTGGACATTCCCCGCCTTCTCCTCCAACCACTGTGTGCTCATTGGCGGACATTCCCCACCTTCTCCTCCAACCACTGTGTGCTCATTGGTGGACATTCCCTGCCTTCTCCTCCAACCACTGTGTGCTCATTGGCGGACATTCCCCACCTTCTCCTCCAACCACTGTGTGCTCATTGGCGGACATTCCCCACCTTCTCCTCCAACCACTGTGTGCTCATTGGCGGACATTCCCCACCTTCTCCTCCAACCACTGTGTGCTCATTGGCGGACATTCCCCACCTTCTCCTCCAACCACTGTGTGCTCATTGGCGGACATTCCCCGCCTTCTCCTCCAACCACCGTGTGCTCATTGGTGGACATTCCCCGCCTTCTCCTCCAACCACTGTGTGCTCATTGGTGGACATTCCCCACCTTCTCCTCCAACCACTGTGTGCTCATTGGCGGACATTCCCCACCTTCTCCTCCAACCACTGTGTGCTCATTGGTGGACATTCCCCGCCTTCTCCTCCAACCACTGTGTGCTCATTGGTGGACATTCCCCGCCTTCTCCAACCACTGTGTGCTCATTGGTGGACATTCCCCACCTTCTCCTCCAACCATTGTGTGCTCCTCTCCCCCTCCTCAGCCTTCTCTGGTTCCTCCCCAGTCAGGCTGAGGAGGAAAGAGCTAGATGACGATAGACGTCCCCCTGCCAGGAAATGAGGCGGGCTCTATCTTCTAATGCACATTGTGAGAAGCTCACAGTGTGCAGTGAAATCTATTTCAGTCCAGGAGAGGAGCCGGTACAACTGTGCAAGACTGGAGGGGGAGGGGCCAAGGTCAGATTTAACCCTTTCCTATTCTATCTTTTTTTTTTTTTGTCTACTCAAACAGCGATAATTTTTTTTCAGCCTAGCTAAATATATAACAAACCCCTCGGGAGCGGGCGGCCTGGCGGTTTCCTGTTGTCGGCGGTGATTTTCGGATGTCGACTAAACAAGGTGAATTATCTCTTTTAATAATGTTCCCAGCCCCCGACCCCCCACCGTCTCCCGCCATCTACACAGACACAAATAATGGCGGCCATTATCGAGCCATAACTGTAAACGTGTTTTAATATTCTCCGACGGATCGCGGGGAGGAAGACGTGAAAAACGTTCTGGAGTTTTAATTAAAGACGAGCCGATATTTACATCCAGAAATCGCCAACACGGCCGGAATTCCGGGAAGAGCCCATACATTGGATTGTACAGAATTCCCCCCAGAATTTATCCGGTCCGCTCCGGACAATGACCAGGAACAATGGAGGATACAAGCTCTTATGTTATCACTCACTGTACTCAAGCCCCACCCCCCATTACTTTCTTTTCCTGCATGCTGGTAGGCGGGCAGCTCACACAAAGCAGAATCCTTCCTGTGTCTTCCAGAGAGCAGAAACTCCCCACTGATCACAAACTTATCTCGCGTTGAGCGTTCTTAGCGATGACTCTGGATGGCGAGGGGCGCGTCACGCAATCTTAGCAATGACTCTGGGTGGTAGATGCGTTGCACACTCCTAGCGATGACTCAGTTTGGGTGGTGGAAGACGCGTCGCGCATTCTTAGCGATGACTCAGTCTGGGTGGTGGACGCGTTGTGCGTTCTTAGCGATGACTCAGCCTGGGTGGCGGAGGACGCGTTGCATGCTCTTAGCGATGACTCCATCTGGGTGGTGGAGGACGCGTTGCACGCTCTTAGCGATGACTCAGTCTGGGTGGTGGAGGACGCGTTGCACGCTCTTAGCGATGACTCAGTCTGAGTGGCGGAGGACGCGTTGCGCGTTCTTAGCGATGACTCAGTCTGGGTGGTGGAGGACGCGTTGCACGCTCTTAGCGATGACTCAGTCTGAGTGGCGGAGGACGCGTTGCGCGTTCTTAGCGATGACTCAGTCTGGGTGTCGGAGGACGCGTTGCGCGCTCTTAGCGATGACTCCATCTGGGTGGTGGAGGACGCGTTGCATGCTCTTAGCGATGACTCAGTCTGGGTGGTGGAGGACGCGTTGCGCATTCTTAGCGATGACTCAGTCTGGGTGGCGGAGGACGCGTTGTGTGTTCTTAGCGATGACTCAGTCTGGATGGCGGAGGATGCGTTGCGTGCTCTTAGCGATGACCCAGTCTGGGTGGTGGAGGACGCGTTGCACGCTCTTAGCGATGACTCAGTCTGAGTGGCGGACGCGTTGCACGTTCTTAGCGATGACGCAATCTGGGTGGTGGAGGACGCGTTGCGCATTCTTAGCGATGACTCAGTCTGAGTGGCGGAGGACGCGTTGCACTCTCTTAGTGATGACTCAGTCTGAGTGGCGGAGGACGCGTTGCGCAATCTTAGCGATGACTCCATCTGGGTGGTGGAGGACGCGTTGCGCATTCTTAGTGATGACTCAATCTGGGTGGTGGAGGACGCGTTGCACGCTTAGTGATGACTCAGTCTGGGTGGTGGATGCGTTGCACGCTCTTAGCGATGACTCAGTCTGGATGGTGGAGGACGCGTTGCACGCTCTTAACGATGACTCAGTCTGGGTGGCGGAGGACGCGTTGCACGCTCTTAGCGATGACTCAGTCTGGGTGGCGGAGGACACGTTGCGCATTCTTAGCGATGACTCAGTCTGGGTGGTGAAGGACGCGTTGCGCATTCTTAGCGATGACTCAGTCTGAGTGGCGGAGGACGCGATGCGCGTTCTTAGCGATGACTCAGTCTGGGTGTCGGAGGACGCGTTGCGCGCTCTTAGCGATGACTCCATCTGGGTGGTGGAGGACGCGTTGCATGCTCTTAGCGATGACTCAGTCTGGGTGGTGGAAGACGCGTTGCGCATTCTTAGTGATGACTCAGTCTGGGTGGTGGAGGACGCGTTGTGTGTTCTTAGCGATGACTCAGTCTGGATGGCGGAGGATGTGTTGCGTGTTCTTAGCTATGACTCAGTCTGGGTGTCGGAGGACGCGTTGCGCGCTCTTAGCGATGACTCAGTCTGAGTGGCGGACGCGTTGCGCGTTCTTAGCGATGACTCAATCTGGGTGTTGGAGGACGTGTTGCGCATTCTTAGCGATGACTCAGTCTGAGTGGCAAAGGACGCGTTGCGCGTGCTTAGCGATGACTCAGTCTGAGTGGCGGAGGACGCGTTGCACGCTCTTAGTGATGACTCAGTCTGAGTGGCGGAGGACGCGTTGCGCGTTCTTAGCGATGACTCAATCTGGGTGGTGGAGGACGCGTTGCACGCTTAGTGATGACTCAGTCTGGGTGGTGGAGGACGCGTTGCACGCTCTTAGCGATGACTCAGTCTGGGTGGCGGAGGACGCGTTGCACGCTCTTAGCGATGACTCAGTCTGGGTGTTAGATGCGTTGCGCGTTCTTAGCGATGACTCAGTCTGGGTGCTGAAGGACGCGTTGCACGCTCTTAGCGATGACTCAGTCTGAGTGGCGGAGGACGCGTTGCGCATTCTTAGCGATGACTCAGTCTGGATGGTGGAGGACGCGTTGCACGCTCTTAGCGATGACTCAGTCTGAGTGGCGGAGGACGCGTTGCGCATTCTTAGCGATGACTCCATCTGGGTGGCGGAGGACGCGTTGCACGCTCTTAGCGATGACTCAGTCTGGGTGGCGGAGGACGCGTTGCACGCTCTTAGCGATGACTCAGTCTGGGTGGTGGAGGACGCGTTGCGCATTCTTAGCGATGACTCAGTCTGGGTGGCGGAGGACGCGTTGTGTGTTCTTAGCGATGACTCAGTCTGGATGGCGGAGGATGCGTTGCGTGCTCTTAGCGATAACCCAGTCTGGCGGAGGATGTGTTGCGTGCTCTTAGCGATGACTCGGTCTGGGTGGTGGAGGACGCGTTGCACGCTCTTAGCGATGACTCAGTCTGAGTGGCGGACGCGTTGCACGTTCTTAGCGATGACTCAATCTGGGTGTTGAAGGACGCGTTGCGCATTCTTAGCGATGACTCAGTCTGAGTGGCAAAGGACGCGTTGCGCATTCTTAGCGATGACTCAGTCTGAGTGGCGGAGGACGCGTTGCACTCTCTTAGTGATGACTCAGTCTGAGTGGCGGAGGACGCGTTGCGCAATCTTAGCGATGACTCCATCTGGGTGGTGGAGGACGCGTTGCGCATTCTTAGTGATGACTCAATCTGGGTGGTGGAGGACGCGTTGCACGCTTAGTGATGACTCAGTCTGGGTGGTGGATGCGTTGCACGCTCTTAGCGATGACTCAGTCTGGATGGTGGAGGACGCGTTGCACGCTCTTAACGATGACTCAGTCTGGGTGGCGGAGGACGCGTTGCACGCTCTTAGCGATGACTCAGTCTGGGTGGCGGAGGACGCGTTGCGCATTCTTAGCGATGACTCAGTCTGGGTGGTGAAGGACGCGTTGCGCATTCTTAGCGATGACTCAGTCTGAGTGGCGGAGGACGCGATGCGCGTTCTTAGCGATGACTCAGTCTGGGTGTCGGAGGACGCGTTGCGCGCTCTTAGCGATGACTCCATCTGGGTGGTGGAGGACGCGTTGCATGCTCTTAGCGATGACTCAGTCTGGGTGGTGGAAGACGCGTTGCGCATTCTTAGTGATGACTCAGTCTGGGTGGTGGAGGACGCGTTGTGTGTTTTTAGCGATGACTCAGTCTGGATGGCGGAGGATGTGTTGCGTGTTCTTAGCTATGACTCAGTCTGGGTGTCGGAGGACGCGTTGCGCGCTCTTAGCGATGACTCAGTCTGAGTGGCGGACGCGTTGCGCGTTCTTAGCGATGACTCAATCTGGGTGTTGGAGGACGCGTTGCGCATTCTTAGCGATGACTCAGTCTGAGTGGCAAAGGACGCGTTGCGCGTTCTTAGCGATGACTCAGTCTGAGTGGCGGAGGACGCGTTGCACGCTCTTAGTGATGACTCAGTCTGAGTGTCGGAGGACGCTTTGCGCGTTCTTAGCGATGACTCAATCTGGGTGGTGGAGGACGCGTTGCGCGCTTAGTGATGACTCAGTCTGGGTGGTGGAGGACGCGTTGCACGCTCTTAGCGATGACTCAGTCTGGGTGGCGGAGGACGCGTTGCACGCTCTTAGCGATGACTCAGTCTGGGTGTTAGATGCGTTGCGCGTTCTTAGCGATGACTCAGTCTGGGTGCTGAAGGACGCGTTGCGCATTCTTAGCGATGACTCAGTCTGGATGGTGGAGGACGCGTTGCACGCTCTTAGCGATGACTCAGTCTGAGTGGCGGAGGACGCGTTGCGCATTCTTAGCGATGACTCCATCTGGGTGGCGGAGGACGCGTTGCACGCTCTTAGCGATGACTCAGTCTGGGTGGCGGAGGACGCGTTGCACGCTCTTAGCGATGACTCAGTCTGGGTGGTGGAGGACGCGTTGCGCATTCTTAGCGATGACTAAGTCTGAATGGCAAAGGACGCGTTGCGCATTCTTAGCGATGACTCAGTCTGAGTGGCGGAGGACGCGTTGCACTCTCTTAGTGATGACTCAGTCTGAGTGGCGGAGGACGCGTCGCACGCTCTTAGTGATGACTCAGTCTGGGTGCTGAAGGACGCGTTGCGCATTCTTAGCGATGACTCAGTCTGAGTGGCGGAGGACGCGTTGCGCGTTCTTAGCGATGACTCAGTCTGGGTGTCGGAGGACGCGTTGCGCGCTCTTAGCGATGACTCCATCTGGGTGGTGGAGGACGCGTTGCGCATTCTTAGTGATGACTCAATCTGGGTGGTGGACGCGTTGCACGCTTAGTGATGACTCAGTCTGGGTGGTGGATGCGTTGCACGCTCTTAGCGATGACTCAGTCTGGATGGTGGAGGACGCGTTGCACGCTCTTAACGATGACTCAGTCTGGGTGGCGGAGGACGCGTTGCACGCTCTTAGCGATGACTCAGTCTGGGTGGCGGAGGACGCGTTGCGTGTTCTTAGCGATGACTCAGTCTGGGTGGTGAAGGACGCGTTGCGCATTCTTAGCGATGACTAAGTCTGAGTGGCGGAGGACGCGTTGCGCGTTCTTAGCGATGACTCAGTCTGGGTGTCGGAGGACGCGTTGCGCGCTCTTAGCGATGACTCCATCTGGGTGGTGGAGGACGCGTTGCATGCTCTTAGCGATGACTCAGTCTGGGTGGTGGAAGACGCGTTGCGCATTCTTAGTGATGACTCAGTCTGGGTGGTGGAGGACGCGTTGTGTGTTCTTAGCAATGACTCAGTCTGGGTGTCGGAGGACGCGTTGCGCGCTCTTAGTGATGACTCAGTCTGAGAGGCGGACGCGTTGCGCATTCTTAGCGATGACTCAATCTGGGTGTTGGAGGACGCGTTGCGCATTCTTAGCGATGACTCAGTCTGAGTGGCAAAGGACGCGTTGCGCGTTCTTAGTGATGACTCAGTCTGAGTGGCGGAGGACGCGTTGCACGCTCTTAGTGATGACTCAGTCTGAGTGGCGGAGGACGCGTTGCGCGTTCTTAGCGATGACTCAGTCTGAGTGGCGGAGGACGCGTTGCACGCTCTTAGTGATGACTCAGTCTGAGTGGCGGAGGACGCGTTGCGCGTTCTTAGCGATGACTCAATCTGGGTGTTGAAGGACGCGTTGCGCATTCTTAGCGATGACTCAGTCTGAGTGGCAAAGGACGCGTTGTGCATTCTTAGCGATGACTCAGTCTGAGTGGCGGAGGACGCGTTGCACTCTCTTAGTGATGACTCAGTCTGAGTGGCGGAGGACGCGTTGCGCAATCTTAGCGATGACTCCATCTGGGTGGTGGAGGACGCGTTGCGCATTCTTAGTGATGACTCAATCTGGGTGGTGGAGGACGCGTTGCACGTTTAGTGATGACTCAGTCTGGGTGGTGGATGCGTTGCACGCTCTTAGCGATGACTCAGTCTGGATGGTGGAGGACGCGTTGCACGCTCTTAACGATGACTCAGTCTGGGTGGCGGAGGACGCGTTGCACGCTCTTAGCGATGACTCAGTCTGGGTGGCGGAGGACGCGTTGCGCATTCTTAGCGATGACTCAGTCTGGGTGGTGAAGGACGCGTTGCGCATTCTTAGCTATGACTCAGTCTGAGTGGCGGAGGACGCGATGCGCGTTCTTAGCGATGACTCAGTCTGGGTGTCGGAGGACGCGTTGCGCGCTCTTAGCGATGACTCCATCTGGGTGGTGGAGGACGCGTTGCATGCTCTTAGCGATGACTCAGTCTGGGTGGTGGAAGACGCGTTGCGCATTCTTAGTGATGACTCAGTCTGGGTGGTGGACGCGTTGTGTGTTTTTAGCGATGACTCAGTCTGGATGGCGGAGGATGTGTTGCGTGTTCTTAGCTATGACTCAGTCTGGGTGTCGGAGGACGCGTTGCGCGCTCTTAGCGATGACTCAGTCTGAGTGGCGGACGCGTTGCGCGTTCTTAGCGATGACTCAATCTGGGTGTTGGAGGACGCGTTGCGCATTCTTAGCGATGACTCAGTCTGAGTGGCAAAGGACGCGTTGCGCGTTCTTAGCGATGACTCAGTCTGAGTGGCGGAGGACGCGTTGCACGCTCTTAGTGATGACTCAGTCTGAGTGGCGGAGGACGCGTTGCGCGTTCTTAGCGATGACTCAATCTGGGTGGTGGAGGACGCGTTGCGCGCTTAGTGATGACTCAGTCTGGGTGGTGGAGGACGCGTTGCACGCTCTTAGCGATGACTCAGTCTGGGTGGCGGAGGACGCGTTGCACGCTCTTAGCGATGACTCAGTCTGGGTGTTAGATGCGTTGCGCGTTCTTAGCGATGACTCAGTCTGGGTGCTGAAGGACGCCTTGCGCATTCTTAGCGATGACTCAGTCTGGATGGTGGAGGACGCGTTGCACGCTCTTAGCGATGACTCAGTCTGAGTGGCGGAGGACGCGTTGCGCATTCTTAGCGATGACTCCATCTGGGTGGCGGAGGACGCGTTGCACGCTCTTAGCGATGACTCAGTCTGGGTGGCGGAGGACGCGTTGCACGCTCTTAGCGATGACTCAGTCTGGGTGGTGGAGGACGCGTTGCGCATTCTTAGCGATGACTCAGTCTGAGTGGCAAAGGACGCGTTGCGCATTCTTAGCGATGACTCAGTCTGAGTGGCGGAGGACGCGTTGCACTCTCTTAGTGATGACTCAGTCTGAGTGGCGGAGGACGCGTCGCACGCTCTTAGTGATGACTCAGTCTGGGTGCTGAAGGACGCGTTGCGCATTCTTAGCGATGACTCAGTCTGAGTGGCGGAGGACGCGTTGCGCATTCTTAGCGATGACTCAGTCTGGGTGTCGGAGGACGCGTTGCGCGCTCTTAGCGATGACTCCATCTGGGTGGTGGAGGACGCGTTGCGCATTCTTAGTGATGACTCAATCTGGGTGGTGGAGGACGCGTTGCACGCTTAGTGATGACTCAGTCTGGGTGGTGGATGCGTTGCACGCTCTTAGCGATGACTCAGTCTGGATGGTGGAGGACGCGTTGCACGCTCTTAACGATGACTCAGTCTGGGTGGCGGAGGACGCGTTGCACGCTCTTAGCGATGACTCAGTCTGGGTGGCGGAGGACGCGTTGCGCGTTCTTAGCGATGACTCAGTCTGGGTGGTGAAGGACGCGTTGCGCATTCTTAGCGATGACTCAGTCTGAGTGGCGGAGGACGCGTTGCGCGTTCTTAGCGATGACCCAGTCTGGGTGTCGGAGGACGCGTTGCGCGCTCTTAGAGATGACTCTATCTGGGTGGTGGAGGACGCGTTGCATGCTCTTAGCGATGACTCAGTCTGGGTGTCGGAGGACGCGTTGCGCGCTCTTAGTGATGACTCAGTCTGAGTGGCGGACGCGTTGCGCGTTCTTAGCGATGACTCAATCTGGGTGGTGGAGGACGCGTTGCACGCTTAGTGATGACTCAGTCTGGGTGGTGGATGCGTTGCACGCTCTTAGCGATGACTCAGTCTGGATGGTGGAGGACGCGTTGCACGCTCTTAACGATGACTCAGTCTGGGTGGCGGAGGACGCGTTGCACGCTCTTAGCGATGACTCAGTCTGGGTGGCGGAGGACGCGTTGCGCGTTCTTAGCGATGACTCAGTCTGGGTGGTGAAGGACGCGTTGCGCATTCTTAGCGATGACTCAGTCTGAGTGGCGGAGGACGCGTTGCGCGTTCTTAGCGATGACCCAGTCTGGGTGGTGGAAGACGCGTTGCGCATTCTTAGTGATGACTCAGTCTGGGTGGTGGAGGACGCGTTGTGTGTTCTTAGCGATGACTCAGTCTGGGTGTCGGAGGACGCGTTGCGCGCTCTTAGTGATGACTCAGTCTGAGTGGCGGACGCGTTGCGCGTTCTTAGCGATGACTCAATCTGGGTGTTGGAGGACGCGTTGTGCATTCTTAGCGATGACTCAGTCTGAGTGGCAAAGGACGCGTTGCGCGTTCTTAGCGATGACTCAGTCTGAGTGGCGGAGGACGCGTTGCACGCTCTTAGTGATGACTCAGTCTGAGTGGCGGAGGACGCGTTGCGCGTTCTTAGCGATGACTCAGTCTGAGTGGCGGAGGACGCGTTGCACGCTCTTAGTGATGACTCAGTCTGAGTGGCGGAGGACGCGTTGCGCGTTCTTAGCGATGACTCAATCTGGGTGTTGGAGGACGCGTTGCACGCTCCTAGAAACGACTCAGTCTGGGTGGTGGATGCGTCGCACGCTCTTAGTGATGACTCAGTCTGAGTGGCGGAGGACGCGTTGCGCAATCTTAGCGATGACTCCATCTGGGTGGTGGACGCGTTGCGCAATCTTAGCGAAGACTCAATCTGGGTGGTGGAGGACACGTTGCACGCTTAGTGATGACTCAGTCTGGGTGGTGGAGGATGCGTTGCACGCTCTTAGCGATGACTCAGTCTGGGTGGCGGAGGACGCGTTGCACGCTCTTAGCGATGACTCAGTCTGGGTGTTAGATGCGTTGCGCGTTCTTAGCGATGACTCAGTCTGGGTGCTGAAGGACGCTTTGCGCATTCTTAGCGATGACTCAGTCTGGATGGTGGAGGACGCGTTGCACGCTCTTAGCGATGACTCAGTCTGAGTGGCGGAGGACGCGTTGCGCATTCTTAGCGATGACTCCATCTGGGTGGCGGAGGACGCGTTGCACGCTCTTAGCGATGACTCAGTCTGAGTGGCGGAGGACACGTTGCGCATTCTTAGCGATGACTCCATCCGGGTGGCGGAGGACGCGTTGCACGTTCTTAGCGATGGCTCAGTCTGAGTGGCGGAGGACGCGTTGCACGTTCTTAGCGATGGCTCAGTCTGAGTGGCGGAGGACGCGTTGCACGTTCTTAGCGATGGCTCAGTCTGAGTGGCGGAGGACGCGTTGCACGTTCTTAGCGATGGCTCAGTCTGAGTGGCGGAGGACGCGTTGCACGTTCTTAGCGATGGCTCAGTCTGAGTGGCGGAGGACGCGTTGCACGTTCTTAGCGATGACTCAGTCTGGGTGGTGGAGGACGCGTTGCACGTTCTTAGCGATGACTCAGTCTGGGTGGTGGAGGACGCGTTGCACGTTCTTAGCGATGACTCAGTCTGGGTGGTGGAGGACGCGTTGCGCATTCTTAGCGATGACTCAGTCTGAGTGGCGGAGGACGCGTTGCACGTTCTTAGCGATGGCTCAGTCTGAGTGGCGGAGGACGCGTTGCACGTTCTTAGCGATGGCTCAGTCTGAGTGGCGGAGGACGCGTTGCACGTTCTTAGCGATGGCTCAGTCTGAGTGGCGGAGGACGCGTTGCACTCTCTTAGTGATGACTCAGTCTGAGTGGCGGAGGACGCGTTGCGCAATCTTAGCGATGACTCCATCTGGGTGGTGGAGGACGCGTTGCGCATTCTTAGTGATGACTCAATCTGGGTGGTGGAGGACGCGTTGCACGCTTAGTGATGACTCAGTCTGGGTGGTGGATGCGTTGCACGCTCTTAGCGATGACTCAGTCTGGATGGTGGAGGACGCGTTGCACGCTCTTAACGATGACTCAGTCTGGGTGGCGGAGGACGCGTTGCACGCTCTTAGCGATGACTCAGTCTGGGTGGCGGAGGACGCGTTGCGCATTCTTAGCGATGACTCAGTCTGGGTGGTGAAGGACGCGTTGCGCATTCTTAGCGATGACTCAGTCTGAGTGGCGGAGGACGCGATGCGCGTTCTTAGCGATGACTCAGTCTGGGTGCTGAAGGACGCTTTGCGCATTCTTAGCGATGACTCAGTCTGGATGGTGGAGGACGCGTTGCACGCTCTTAGCGATGACTCAGTCTGAGTGGCGGAGGACGCGTTGCGCATTCTTAGCGATGACTCCATCTGGGTGGCGGAGGACGCGTTGCACGCTCTTAGCGATGACTCAGTCTGAGTGGCGGAGGACACGTTGCGCATTCTTAGCGATGACTCCATCTGGGTGGCGGAGGACGCGTTGCACGTTCTTAGCGATGGCTCAGTCTGAGTGGCGGAGGACGCGTTGCACGTTCTTAGCGATGGCTCAGTCTGAGTGGCGGAGGACGCGTTGCAAGTTCTTAGCGATGGCTCAGTCTGAGTGGCGGAGGACGCGTTGCACGTTCTTAGCGATGGCTCAGTCTGAGTGGCGGAGGACGCGTTGCACGTTCTTAGCGATGGCTCAGTCTGAGTGGCGGAGGACGCGTTGCACGTTCTTAGCGATGACTCAGTCTGGGTGGTGGAGGACGCGTTGCACGTTCTTAGCGATGACTCAGTCTGGGTGGTGGAGGACGCGTTGCACGTTCTTAGCGATGACTCAGTCTGGGTGGTGGAGGACGCGTTGCGCATTCTTAGCGATGACTCAGTCTGAGTGGCGGAGGACGCGTTGCACGTTCTTAGCGATGGCTCAGTCTGAGTGGCGGAGGACGCGTTGCACGTTCTTAGCGATGGCTCAGTCTGAGTGGCGGAGGACGCGTTGCACGTTCTTAGCGATGGCTCAGTCTGAGTGGCGGAGGACGCGTTGCACTCTCTTAGTGATGACTCAGTCTGAGTGGCGGAGGACGCGTTGCGCAATCTTAGCGATGACTCCATCTGGGTGGTGGAGGACGCGTTGCGCATTCTTAGTGATGACTCAATCTGGGTGGTGGAGGACGCGTTGCACGCTTAGTGATGACTCAGTCTGGGTGGTGGATGCGTTGCACGCTCTTAGCGATGACTCAGTCTGGATGGTGGAGGACGCGTTGCACGCTCTTAACGATGACTCAGTCTGGGTGGCGGAGGACGCGTTGCACGCTCTTAGCGATGACTCAGTCTGGGTGGCGGAGGACGCGTTGCGCATTCTTAGCGATGACTCAGTCTGGGTGGTGAAGGACGCGTTGCGCATTCTTAGCGATGACTCAGTCTGAGTGGCGGAGGACGCGATGCGCGTTCTTAGCGATGACTCAGTCTGGGTGTCGGAGGACGCGTTGCGCGCTCTTAGCGATGACTCCATCTGGGTGGTGGAGGACGCGTTGCATGCTCTTAGCGATGACTCAGTCTGGGTGGTGGAAGACGCGTTGCGCATTCTTAGTGATGACTCAGTCTGGGTGGTGGAGGACGCGTTGTGTGTTCTTAGCGATGACTCAGTCTGGATGGCGGAGGATGTGTTGCGTGTTCTTAGCTATGACTCAGTCTGGGTGTCGGAGGACGCGTTGCGCGCTCTTAGCGATGACTCAGTCTGAGTGGCGGACGCGTTGCGCGTTCTTAGCGATGACTCAATCTGGGTGTTGGAGGACGCGTTGCGCATTCTTAGCGATGACTCAGTCTGAGTGGCAAAGGACGCGTTGCGCGTGCTTAGCGATGACTCAGTCTGAGTGGCGGAGGACGCGTTGCACGCTCTTAGTGATGACTCAGTCTGAGTGGCGGAGGACGCGTTGCGCGTTCTTAGCGATGACTCAATCTGGGTGGTGGAGGACGCGTTGCATGCTTAGTGATGACTCAGTCTGGGTGGTGGAGGACGCGTTGCACGCTCTTAGCGATGACTCAGTCTGGGTGGCGGAGGACGCGTTGCACGCTCTTAGCGATGACTCAGTCTGGGTGTTAGATGCGTTGCGCGTTCTTAGCGATGACTCAGTCTGGGTGCTGAAGGACGCGTTGCACGCTCTTAGCGATGACTCAGTCTGAGTGGCGGAGGACGCGTTGCGCATTCTTAGCGATGACTCCATCTGGGTGGCGGAGGATGCGTTGCACGCTCTTAGCGATGACTCAGTCTGGGTGCTGAAGGACGCGTTGCACGCTCTTAGCGATGACTCAGTCTGAGTGGCGGAGGACGCGTTGCGCATTCTTAGCGATGACTCAGTCTGGATGGTGGAGGACGCGTTGCACGCTCTTAGCGATGACTCAGTCTGAGTGGCGGAGGACGCGTTGCGCATTCTTAGCGATGACTCCATCTGGGTGGCGGAGGACGCGTTGCACGCTCTTAGCGATGACTCAGTCTGGGTGGCGGAGGACGCGTTGCACGCTCTTAGCGATGACTCAGTCTGGGTGGTGGAGGACGCGTTGCGCATTCTTAGCGATGACTCAGTCTGGGTGGCGGAGGACGCGTTGTGTGTTCTTAGCGATGACTCAGTCTGGATGGCGGAGGATGCATTGCGTGCTCTTAGCGATAACCCAGTCTGGCGGAGGATGTGTTGCGTGCTCTTAGCGATGACTCAGTCTGGGTGGTGGAGGACGCGTTGCACGCTCTTAGCGATGACTCAGTCTGAGTGGCGGACGCGTTGCACGTTCTTAGCGATGACTCAATCTGGGTGTTGAAGGACGCGTTGCGCATTCTTAGCGATGACTCAGTCTGAGTGGCAAAGGACGCGTTGCGCATTCTTAGCGATGACTCAGTCTGAGTGGCGGAGGACGCGTTGCACTCTCTTAGTGATGACTCAGTCTGAGTGGCGGATGACGCGTTGCGCAATCTTAGCGATGACTCCATCTGGGTGGTGGAGGACGCGTTGCGCATTCTTAGTGATGACTCAATCTGGGTGGTGGAGGACGCGTTGCACGCTTAGTGATGACTCAGTCTGGGTGGTGGATGCGTTGCACGCTCTTAGCGATGACTCAGTCTGGATGGTGGAGGACGCGTTGCACGCTCTTAACGATGACTCAGTCTGGGTGGCGGAGGACGCGTTGCACGCTCTTAGCGATGACTCAGTCTGGGTGGCGGAGGACGCGTTGCGCATTCTTAGCGATGACTCAGTCTGGGTGGTGAAGGACGCGTTGCGCATTCTTAGCGATGACTCAGTCTGAGTGGCGGAGGACGCGATGCGCGTTCTTAGCGATGACTCAGTCTGGGTGTCGGAGGACGCGTTGCGCGCTCTTAGCGATGACTCCATCTGGGTGGTGGAGGACGCGTTGCATGCTCTTAGCGATGACTCAGTCTGGGTGGTGGAAGACGCGTTGCGCATTCTTAGTGATGACTCAGTCTGGGTGGTGGAGGACGCGTTGTATGTTTTTAGCGATGACTCAGTCTGGATGGCGGAGGATGTGTTGCGTGTTCTTAGCTATGACTCAGTCTGGGTGTCGGAGGACGCGTTGCGCGCTCTTAGCGATGACTCAGTCTGAGTGGCGGACGCGTTGCGCGTTCTTAGCGATGACTCAATCTGGGTGTTGGAGGACGCGTTGCGCATTCTTAGCGATGACTCAGTCTGAGTGGCAAAGGACGCGTTGCGCGTTCTTAGCGATGACTCAGTCTGAGTGGCGGAGGACGCGTTGCACGCTCTTAGTGATGACTCAGTCTGAGTGGCGGAGGACGCGTTGCGCGTTCTTAGCGATGACTCAATCTGGGTGGTGGAGGACGCGTTGCACGCTCTTAGCGATGACTCAGTCTGGGTGGCGGAGGACGCGTTGCACGCTCTTAGCGATGACTCAGTCTGGGTGTTAGATGCGTTGCGCGTTCTTAGCGATGACTCAGTCTGGGTGCTGAAGGACGCGTTGCGCATTCTTAGCGATGACTCAGTCTGGATGGTGGAGGACGCGTTGCACGCTCTTAGCGATGACTCAGTCTGAGTGGCGGAGGACGCGTTGCGCATTCTTAGCGATGACTCCATCTGGGTGGCGGAGGACGCGTTGCACGCTCTTAGCGATGACTCAGTCTGGGTGGCGGAGGACGCGTTGCACGCTCTTAGCGATGACTCAGTCTGGGTGGTGGAGGACGCGTTGCGCATTCTTAGCGATGAGTCAGTCTGAGTGGCAAAGGACGCGTTGCGCATTCTTAGCGATGACTCAGTCTGAGTGGCGGAGGACGCGTTGCACTCTCTCAGTGATGACTCAGTCTGAGTGGCGGAGGACGCGTCGCACGCTCTTAGTGATGACTCAGTCTGGGTGCTGAAGGACGCGTTGCGCATTCTTAGCGATGACTCAGTCTGAGTGGCGGAGGACGCGTTGCGCGTTCTTAGCGATGACTCAGTCTGGGTGTCGGAGGATGCGTTGCGCGCTCTTAGCGATGACTCCATCTGGGTGGTGGAGGACGCGTTGCGCATTCTTAGTGATGACTCAATCTGGGTGGTGGACGCGTTGCACGCTTAGTGATGACTCAGTCTGGGTGGTGGATGCGTTGCACGCTCTTAGCGATGACTCAGTCTGGATGGTGGAGGACGCGTTGCACGCTCTTAACGATGACTCAGTCTGGGTGGCAGATGACGCGTTGCACGCTCTTAGCGATGACTCAGTCTGGGTGGCGGAGGACGCGTTGCGCGTTCTTAGCGATGACTCAGTCTGGGTGGTGAAGGACGCGTTGCGCATTCTTAGCGATGACTAAGTCTGAGTGGCGGAGGACGCGTTGCGCGTTCTTAGCGATGACTCAGTCTGGGTGTCGGAGGACGCGTTGCGCGCTCTTAGCGATGACTCCATCTGGGTGGTGGAGGACGCGTTGCATGCTCTTAGCGATGACTCAGTCTGGGTGGTGGAAGACGCGTTGCGCATTCTTAGTGATGACTCAGTCTGGGTGGTGGAGGACGCGTTGTGTGTTCTTAGCGATGACTCAGTCTGGGTGTCGGAGGACGCGTTGCGCGCTCTTAGTGATGACTCAGTCTGAGTGGCGGAGGACGCGTTGCGTGTTCTTAGCGATGACTCAATCTGGGTGTTGGAGGACGCGTTGCGCATTCTTAGCGATGACTCAGTCTGAGTGGCAAAGGACGCGTTGCGCGTTCTTAGCGATGACTCAGTCTGAGTGGCGGAGGACGCGTTGCACGCTCTTACTGATGACTCAGTCTGAGTGGCGGAGGACGCGTTGCGCGTTCTTAGCGATGACTCAGTCTGAGTGGCGGAGGACGCGTTGCACGCTCTTAGTGATGACTCAGTCTGAGTGGCGGACGCGTTGCGCGTTCTTAGCGATGACTCAATCTGGGTGTTGAAGGACGCGTTGCGCATTCTTAGCGATGACTCAGTCTGAGTGGCAAAGTACGCGTTGCGCATTCTTAGCGATGACTCAGTCTGAGTGGCGGAGGACGCGTTGCACTCTCTTAGTGATGACTCAGTCTGAGTGGCGGAGGACGCGTTGCGCAATCTTAGCGATGACTCCATCTGGGTGGTGGAGGACGCGTTGCGCATTCTTAGTGATGACTCAATCTGGGTGGTGGAGGACGCGTTGCACGCTTAGTGATGACTCAGTCTGGGTGGTGGATGCGTTGCACGCTCTTAGCGATGACTCAGTCTGGATGGTGGAGGACGCGTTGCACGCTCTTAACGATGACTCAGTCTGGGTGGCGGAGGACGCGTTGCACGCTCTTAGCGATGACTCAGTCTGGGTGGCGGAGGACGCGTTGCGCATTCTTAGCGATGACTCAGTCTGGGTGGTGAAGGACGCGTTGCGCATTCTTAGCGATGACTCAGTCTGAGTGGCGGAGGACGCGATGCGCGTTCTTAGCGATGACTCAGTCTGGGTGTCGGAGGACGCGTTGCGCGCTCTTAGCGATGACTCCATCTGGGTGGTGGAGGACGCGTTGCAAGCTCTTAGCGATGACTCAGTCTGGGTGGTGGAAGACGCGTTGCGCATTCTTAGTGATGACTCAGTCTGGGTGGTGGACGCGTTGTGTGTTTTTAGCGATGACTCAGTCTGGATGGCGGAGGATGTGTTGCGTGTTCTTAGCTATGACTCAGTCTGGGTGTCGGAGGACGCGTTGCGCGCTCTTAGCGATGACTCAGTCTGAGTGGCGGACGCGTTGCGCGTTCTTAGCGATGACTCAATCTGGGTGTTGGAGGACGCGTTGCGCATTCTTAGCGATGACTCAGTCTGAGTGGCAAAGGACGCGTTGCGCGTTCTTAGCGATGACTCAGTCTGAGTGGCGGAGGACGCGTTGCACGCTCTTAGTGATGATTCAGTCTGAGTGGCGGAGGACGCGTTGCGTGTTCTTAGCGATGACTCAATCTGGGTGGTGGAGGACGCGTTGCGCGCTTAGTGATGACTCAGTCTGGGTGGTGGAGGACGCGTTGCACGCTCTTAGCGATGACTCAGTCTGGGTGGCGGAGGACGCGTTGCACGCTCTTAGCGATGACTCAGTCTGGGTGTTAGATGCGTTGCGCGTTCTTAGCGATGACTCAGTCTGGGTGCTGAAGGACGCCTTGCGCATTCTTAGCGATGACTCAGTCTGGATGGTGGAGGACGCGTTGCACGCTCTTAGCGATGACTCAGTCTGAGTGGCGGAGGACGCGTTGCGCATTCTTAGCGATGACTCCATCTGGGTGGCGGAGGACGCGTTGCACGCTCTTAGCGATGACTCAGTCTGGGTGGCGGAGGACGCGTTGCACGCTCTTAGCGATGACTCAGTCTGGGTGGTGGAGGACGCGTTGCGCATTCTTAGCGATGACTCAGTCTGAGTGGCAAAGGATGCGTTGCGCATTCTTAGCGATGACTCAGTCTGAGTGGCGGACGCGTTGCACTCTCTTAGTGATGACTCAGTCTGAGTGGCGGAGGACGCATCGCACGCTCTTAGTGATGACTCAGTCTGGGTGCTGAAGGACGCGTTGCGCATTCTTAGCGATGACTCAGTCTGAGTGGCGGAGGACGCGTTGCGCGTTCTTAGCGATGACTCAGTCTGGGTGTCGGAGGACGCGTTGCGCGCTCTTAGCGATGACTCCATCTGGGTGGTGGAGGACGCGTTGCGCATTCTTAGTGATGACTCAATCTGGGTGGTGGAGGACGCGTTGCACGCTTAGTGATGACTCAGTCTGGGTGGTGGATGCGTTGCACGCTCTTAGCGATTACTCAGTCTGGATGGTGGAGGACGCGTTGCACGCTCTTAACGATGACTCAGTCTGGGTGGCGGAGGACGCGTTGCACGCTCTTAGCGATGACTCAGTCTGGGTGGCGGAGGACGCGTTGCGCGTTCTTAGCGATGACTCAGTCTGGGTGGTGAAGGACGCTTTGCGCATTCTTAGCGATGACTCAGTCTGAGTGGCGGAGGACGCGTTGCGCGTTCTTAGCGATGACCCAGTCTGGGTGTCGGAGGATGCGTTGCGCGCTCTTAGCGATGACTCCATCTGGGTGGTGGAGGACGCGTTGCATGCTCTTAGCGATGACTCAGTCTGGGTGGTGGAAGACGCGTTGCGCATTCTTAGTGATGACTCAGTCTGGGTGGTGGAGGACGCGTTGTGTGTTCTTAGCGATGACTCAGTCTGGGTGTCGGAGGACGCGTTGCGCGCTCTTAGTGATGACTCAGTCTGAGTGGCGGACGCGTTGCGCGTTCTTAGCGATGACTCAATCTGGGTGTTGGAGGACGCGTTGTGCATTCTTAGCGATGACTCAGTCTGAGTGGCAAAGGACGCGTTGCGCGTTCTTAGCGATGACTCAGTCTGAGTGGCGGAGGACGCGTTGCACGCTCTTAGTGATGACTCAGTCTGAGTGGCGGAGGACGCGTTGCGCGTTCTTAGCGATGACTCAGTCTGAGTGGCGGAGGACGCGTTGCACGCTCTTAGTGATGACTCAGTCTGAGTGGCGGAGGACGCGTTGCGCGTTCTTAGCGATGACTCAATCTGGGTGTTGGAGGACGCGTTGCACGCTCCTAGAAACGACTCAGTCTGGGTGGTGGATGCGTCGCACGCTCTTAGTGATGACTCAGTCTGAGTGGCGGAGGACGCGTTGCGCAATCTTAGCGATGACTCCATCTGGGTGGTGGACGCGTTGCGCAATCTTAGCGAAGACTCAATCTGGGTGGTGGAGGACACGTTGCACGCTTAGTGATGACTCAGTCTGGGTGGTGGAGGATGCGTTGCACGCTCTTAGCGATGACTCAGTCTGGGTGGCGGAGGACGCGTTGCACGCTCTTAGCGATGACTCAGTCTGGGTGTTAGATGCGTTGCGCGTTCTTAGCGATGACTCAGTCTGGGTGCTGAAGGACGCTTTGCGCATTCTTAGCGATGACTCAGTCTGGATGGTGGAGGACGCGTTGCACGCTCTTAGCGATGACTCAGTCTGAGTGGCGGAGGACGCGTTGCGCATTCTTAGCGATGACTCCATCTGGGTGGCGGAGGACGCGTTGCACGCTCTTAGCGATGACTCAGTCTGAGTGGCGGAGGACACGTTGCGCATTCTTAGCGATGACTCCATCTGGGTGGCGGAGGACGCGTTGCACGTTCTTAGCGATGGCTCAGTCTGAGTGGCGGAGGACGCGTTGCACGTTCTTAGCGATGGCTCAGTCTGAGTGGCGGAGGACGCGTTGCACGTTCTTAGCGATGGCTCAGTCTGAGTGGCGGAGGACGCGTTGCACATTCTTAGCGATGGCTCAGTCTGAGTGGCGGAGGACGCGTTGCACGTTCTTAGCGATGACTCAGTCTGGGTGGTGGAGGACGCGTTGCACGTTCTTAGCGATGACTCAGTCTGGGTGGTGGAGGACGCGTTGCACGTTCTTAGCGATGACTCAGTCTGGGTGGTGGAGGACGCGTTGCGCATTCTTAGCGATGACTCAGTCTGAGTGGCGGAGGACGCGTTGCACGTTCTTAGCGATGGCTCAGTCTGAGTGGCGGAGGACGCGTTGCACGTTCTTAGCGATGGCTCAGTCTGAGTGGCGGAGGACGCGTTGCACGTTCTTAGCGATGGCTCAGTCTGAGTGGCGGAGGACGCGTTGCACTCTCTTAGTGATGACTCAGTCTGAGTGGCGGAGGACGCGTTGCGCAATCTTAGCGATGACTCCATCTGGGTGGTGGAGGACGCGTTGCGCATTCTTAGTGATGACTCAATCTGGGTGGTGGAGGACGCGTTGCACGCTTAGTGATGACTCAGTCTGGGTGGTGGATGCGTTGCACGCTCTTAGCGATGACTCAGTCTGGATGGTGGAGGACGCGTTGCACGCTCTTAACGATGACTCAGTCTGGGTGGCGGAGGACGCGTTGCACGCTCTTAGCGATGACTCAGTCTGGGTGGCGGAGGACGCGTTGCGCATTCTTAGCGATGACTCAGTCTGGGTGGTGAAGGACGCGTTGCGCATTCTTAGCGATGACTCAGTCTGAGTGGCGGAGGACGCGATGCGCGTTCTTAGCGATGACTCAGTCTGGGTGTCGGAGGACGCGTTGCGCGCTCTTAGCGATGACTCCATCTGGGTGGTGGAGGACGCGTTGCATGCTCTTAGCGATGACTCAGTCTGGGTGGTGGAAGACGCGTTGCGCATTCTTAGTGATGACTCAGTCTGGGTGGTGGAGGACGCGTTGTGTGTTCTTAGCGATGACTCAGTCTGGGTGTCGGAGGACGCGTTGCGCGCTCTTAGTGATGACTCAGTCTGAGTGGCGGACGCGTTGCGCGTTCTTAGCGATGACTCAATCTGGGTGTTGGAGGACGCGTTGCGCATTCTTAGCGATGACTCAGTCTGAGTGGCAAAGGACGCGTTGCGCGTTCTTAGCGATGACTCAGTCTGAGTGGCGGAGGACGCGTTGCACGCTCTTAGTGATGACTCAGTCTGAGTGGCGGAGGACGCGTTGCGCGTTCTTAGCGATGACTCAGTCTGAGTGGCGGAGGACGCGTTGCACGCTCTTAGTGATGACTCAGTCTGAGTGGCGGAGGACGCGTTGCGCGTTCTTAGCGATGACTCAATCTGGGTGTTGGAGGACGCGTTGCACGCTCCTAGCAACGACTCAGTCTGGGTGGTGGATGCGTCGCACGCTCTTAGTGATGACTCAGTCTGAGTGGCGGAGGACGCGTTGCGCAATCTTAGCGATGACTCCATCTGGGTGGTGGAGGACGCGTTGCGCAATCTTAGCGAAGACTCAATCTGGGTGGTGGAGGACACGTTGCACGCTTAGTGATGACTCAGTCTGGGTGGTGGAGGACGCGTTGCACGCTCTTAGCGATGACTCAGTCTGGGTGGCGGAGGACGCGTTGCACGCTCTTAGCGATGACTCAGTCTGGGTGTTAGATGCGTTGCGCGTTCTTAGCGATGACTCAGTCTGGGTGCTGAAGGACGCTTTGCGCATTCTTAGCGATGACTCAGTCTGGATGGTGGAGGACGCGTTGCACGCTCTTAGCGATGACTCAGTCTGAGTGGCGGAGGACGCGTTGCGCATTCTTAGCGATGACTCCATCTGGGTGGCGGAGGACGCGTTGCACGCTCTTAGCGATGACTCAGTCTGAGTGGCGGAGGACGCGTTGCGCATTCTTAGCGATGACTCCATCTGGGTGGCGGAGGACGCGTTGCACGTTCTTAGCGATGGCTCAGTCTGAGTGGCGGAGGACGCGTTGCACGTTCTTAGCGATGGCTCAGTCTGAGTGGCGGAGGACGCGTTGCACGTTCTTAGCGATGGCTCAGTCTGAGTGGCGGAGGACGCGTTGCACGTTCTTAGCGATGACTCAGTCTGGGTGGTGGAGGACGCATTGCACGTTCTTAGCGATGACTCAGTCTGGGTGGTGGAGGACGCGTTGCACGTTCTTAGCGATGACTCAGTCTGGGTGGTGGAGGACGCGTTGCGCGTTCTTAGCGATGACTCAGTCTGAGTGGCGGAGGACGCGTTGCACGTTCTTAGCGATGGCTCAGTCTGAGTGGCGGAGGACGCGTTGCACGTTCTTAGCGATGGCTCAGTCTGAGTGGCGGAGGACGCGTTGCACGTTCTTAGCGATGGCTCAGTCTGAGTGGCGGAGGACGCGTTGCACGTTCTTAGCGATGGCTCAGTCTGAGTGGCGGAGGATGCGTTGCACGTTCTTAGCGATGGCTCAGTCTGAGTGGCGGAGGACGCGTTGCACGTTCTTAGCGATGCCTCAGTCTGGGTGGTGGAGGACGCGTTGCATGTTCTTAGCGATGGCTCAGTCTGAGTGGCGGAGGACGCGTTGCACGTTCTTAGCGATGACTCAGTCTGGGTGGTGGAGGACGCGTTGCACGTTCTTAGCGATGACTCAGTCTGGGTGGTGGAGGACGCGTTGCACGTTCTTAGCGATGACTCAGTCTGGGTGGCGGAGGACGCGTTGCACGTTCTTAGCAAAGACTCAGTCTGGGTGGTGGAGGACGCGTTGCGCGTTCTTAGCGATGACTTAGTCTGGGTGGCGGAGGACGCGTTGCGCGTTCTTAGCGATGACTTAGTCTGGGTGGTGGAGGACGCGTTGCGCGTTCTTAGCGATGACTTAGTCTGGGTGGCGGAGGACGCGTTGCGCGTTCTTAGCGATGACTTAGTCTGGGTGGTGGAGGACGCGTTGCGCGTTCTTAGCGATGACTTAGTCTGGGTGGCGGAGGACGCGCTGCGCTGAAGTTTACGGCGCTCCATTTCCATCTCATTCCTTCTATATTATGCAGATGGTGGGAATCGTGATGGAGGCGGAGTCAGCGGATAAATGACGGCGGAGATGTCACAGAGAATGAGGGGGAGGGGTGAACCGATCAGATGCGTCTTCTAAAAATAAATAAAATATTAATTAGGGCGCGCTTCAAAGAGCGTTCCCCAGACGCGCTCCGCAAAGATTTCTGATCAGTGACAGGCCCACTTTTCTAGGAAAATAAATAAATAAATAAATAAATATCGGGTAAACATGAAAGTCGTGTTTTTTCCTCCAGTGGAAAGGATGGCGGATTGT
>NC_133332.1:3268853-3346277 GCF_042186555.1 Aquarana catesbeiana
GGGAGGTGCAATGGGGGAAGAGGATTTGGGGGGGTTTGTACTATAAAGGAATATGGAAGAAGGGAAATATTTTCTGTGGGGGGGGGGGGGGATTGTGCTAGGAGGAGGGGTTTGGGGGGATTTGTGTTGGGAAGATGGAATGGGGGGAAGAGGATTTGTGCTAGGAGGGGGGATTTGTGTTGGGAAGATGGAATGGGGGGAAGAGGATTTGTGCTAGAGGGGGATTTGTGTTGGGAAGATGGAATGGGGAAGAGGATTTGTGCTAGGAGGGGGGATTTGGGGGGATTTGTGTTGGGAAGATGGAATGGGGGGAAGAGGATTTGTGCTAGGAGGAGGGATTTGGGGGGATTTGTGTTGGGAAGATGGAATGGGGAAGAGGATTTGTGCTAGGAGGAGGGATTTGGGGGGATTTGTGTTGGGAAGATGGAATGGGGGAAGAGGATTTGTGCTAGGAGGAGGGATTTGGGGGGATTTGTGTTGGGAAGATGGAATGGGGAAGAGGATTTGTGCTAGGAGGAGGGATTTGGGGGGATTTGTGTTGGGAAGATGGAATGGGGGGAAGAGGATTTGTGCTAGGAGGAGGGGTTTTGGAGGATTTGTGTTGGGAAGATGGAATGGGGGAAGAGGATTTGTGCTAGGAGGGGGGATTTGTGTTGGGAAGATGGAATGGGGAAGAGGATTTGTGCTAGGAGGAGGGATTTGTGTTGGGAAGATGGAATGGGGAAGAGGATTTGTGCTAGGAGGAGGGATTTGGGGGGATTTGTGTTGGGAAGATGGAATGGGAGGAAGAGGATTTGTGCTAGGAGGGGGGATTTGTGTTGGGAAGATGGAATGGGGGAAGAGGATTTGTGCTAGGAGGGGGATTTGGGGGGATTTGTGTTGGGAAGATGGAATGGGGAAGAGGATTTCTGCTAGGAGGAGGGATTTGGGGGATTTGTGTTGGGAAGATGGAATGGGGGGAAGAGGATTTGTGCTAGGAGGGGGGATTTGGGGGATTTGTGTTGGGAAGATGGAATGGGGAAGAGGATTTGTGCTAGGAGGAGGGGTTTTGGAGGATTTGTGTGGGAAGATGGAATGGGGAAGAGGATTTGTGCTAGGAGGGGGGATTTGGGGGGATTTGTGTGGGAAGATGGAAGGGGGGGAAGAGGATTTGTGCTAGGAGGAGGGGTTTTGGAGGATTTGTGTGGGAAGATGGAATGGGGAAGAGGATTTGTGCTAGGAGGGGGGATTTGTGTTGGGAAGATGGAATGTTGAAGATGATTTGTGCTAGGAGGGGGGATTTGGGGGATTTGTGTTGGGAAGATGGAATGTTGAAGATGATTTGTGCTAGGAGGGGGGATTTGTGTTGGGAAGATGGAATGTTGAAGATGATTTGTGCTAGGAGGGGGGATTTGGGGGGATTTGTGTTGGGAAGATGGAATGTTGAAGAGGATTTGTGCTAGGAGGGGGGGAATTTGGAGGATTTGTGTTGGGAAGATGGAATGGGGGGGGATTTGGGGGGTTGTGCTATAAAGGAATATGGAAGAGGGAAAATATTTTTGGGGGAGGATATTTGCGCTAGTAGGATGATTGGGGGTATTTGTGCTTGGGTTGGGGATTGGGGGGGGGGGGGACTTTGTGCTAGGAGGGGGGAAGATTTTTTTTGGGGGGGGGATTTGTGTTGGGGGAATATGGGGGGAGAGAGGATTTGAGGTGGGTGCTTAGGAGGTGAGCATACAGATTAGTGCTCAATTTTTTTGGGGGGGGGGAGGGGGATTTTCGCTGACGCATAATGCTCATACATCTTGGGGGGGGGGTAATTTGGCATGTTTGCCCCGGGCTCTTGATGACTCAATGGGGTATTTTGGTTGCGGTATTTCCGCTCTTTCTTGGTATTTGGCTGTTTGGCAGCAGATACCCCTCCCCCCCCCCACACCTCGGGTTCCTCCCTCCCCCCCGAAGTCGCCCACAGAGATTTCAGGAGTGATCAGAACGGTATATTTACATTTCTGGCAATCGCTGAGTTCAGCAGCGGCGGCGGTGGATTTGCCTGGATTATTAAGACGTTGCTGTCAGAGAAGTTGAAGACGCGCTAATTAACAAGCTGTGGGAGCGGATCCGCGTCCCGCAAAGTGCGAAGATTAACAGCGACAAAATAAAATGGGTCAGAAAAATCCGGAGTTCACCCAAAGTGCACAGACGTAGGACGCACCGCGCCGGGGGGGACTCTGGATCTGGGATAGCGCTTACATCACACGTACTGATAACTCTATGGAGGAGCGGACAAAGTAAAACTCTTCCTACAATCCTCTGCACACCGTCCGCCCAATGGGAATACAGTTACCAGGGCCGGGACAAGGGGTGGGCAGGAGGGGAGGCCCTGGGCACTGTGGTAGCATGTGAGGTGGGGGCACCACAAGGAAATTGGGGGGGGGGGGGGTATTTGTGTTGGAGGGGGGATTTGGGGGGTGGGCAGCAGGGGTAAGTATTATTTGGGGAGATTTGGGGGGGTGCTAAGAGTGTTGATTTGGGGGATTTGCGTTGAGAAGGGGGATTTGAAGTGGCTCGGGGGGGTGTACTAGGAGAGAAAACTTTAGGTTGGAGGGGGAATTTGGACTGGGGGATTTGGGGGATGGGGCAAAGATTTGTGGTGGGAGGGGGATTTCAGATGGGGGGGGGATTTGTACTGGAAGAGGGCCATTTTATGCTTAGGGGATAAGCATTTGGATTAGTGCTCAGTGTTTTTTGGGGGGGGATTTTTGCTGACACCTAATGCGCATAATACTTGGGGGGGGGGGGGGGGGGGCCACAGTTTGGCATGTTTGCCCCGGGCTCTAGGTGACCTTTTCCCGGCACTGATATTTACAAAACATGACTTAGTAGTTGGTGGAGAAACCCTTGTTGGCGATCACAGAGGTCAGACGTTTCTTGGAGTTGGCCTCCAGGTTTGCACACATCTCAGGAGGGATTTTGTCCTCTTTGCAGATCTTCACCAACTCATTAAGGTTTCCAGGCTGACGTTTGGCAACTCGAACTTTCAGCTCCCTCCACATATTTTCTATGGGATTAAGGTCTGGAGACTGGCTAGGCCACTCCAGGACCTTAATGTGCTTCTTTTTGAGCCACTCCTTTGTTGCCTTGGCCGTGTGTTTTGGGTCATTGTCATGCTGGAAGACCCATGACCCATGACCCATCTTCAATGCCCTGGCTGAGGGAAGGAGGTTCTCACCCAAGATTTGATGGTACATGGCCCCAACCATCGTCCCTTTGATGCGGTGAAGTTGCCCTGCCCCCAAAGCATAATGTTTCCACCTCCCTGTATGACGGTGGGGGATGGTGTTCTTGGAGTCATAGGACCTCCATGTATGATGGTGGGGGATGGTGTTCTTGGGGTCATAGGACCTCCATGTATGACGGTGGGGGATGGTGTTCTTGGGATCATAGGACCTCCATGTATGACGGTGGGGGATGGTGTTCTTGGGGTCATAGGTCCTCCATGTATGACGGTGGGGGATGGTGTTCTTGGGGTCATAGGACCTCCATGTATGACAGTGGGGGATGGTGTTCTTGGGGTCATAGGACCTCCATGTATGACGGTGGGGGATGGTGTTCTTGGGGTCATAGGTCCTCCATGTATGACGGTGGGGGATGGTGTTCTTGGGGTCATAGGACCTCCATGTATGACAGTGGGGGATGGTGTTCTTGGGGTCATAGGCAGCATTCCTCCTCCTTCAAACACGGCGAGTTGATGCCAAAGATCTCGATTTTGGTCTCCTCTGACAACAACACTTTCCCCCAGTTCTCCTCTGAATCATTCGATGTTCATTAGTAATCTTCAGACGGACCTGTACATGTGATTTCCTGAGCAAGGGGACCTTGCAGGGGCTGCAGGATTTCAGTCCTTCACGGTGTAGTGTGTTACCGATTGTTTTCTTGGTGACTATGGTCCCAGCTGAGATCATTGACAAGATTCTCCTGTGTAGTTCTGGGCTGATTCCTCACCGTTCTCATGATCATTGAACCTCCACCAGGTGAGATCTTGTATGGAGCCCCAGACTGAGGGAGATCGATCGTTATTTTGTGTTTCTTCCATTTGGGAATAATCCCACCAACTCTCACCAAGCTGCTTGCTGATGGTCTTGTAGCCCCATTCCAGCCTTGTGTAGGTCTACAATCTTCTCCCCGACATCCTTGGACAGCTCTTTGGTCTTGGCCATGGTGGCAGTATCTTTTTTATTCCTGGCCGGAGGGCCTGGTCATTGTTTTACACAATGGCCACCTATTTTTCACTCTCCTCTCCACTATCCCTTCCCCACTTTATCTATTTTCTTTTTTTTGATTGAGTCTATACTTTGTTTCGTCACGTCTTGTACACGTTTGTTTCACTGTGTGACGAGTAAAGGCGGGTCCTCGGGCCAGCCCTGAAAGTCTTGGGAAGGGGTGGACATGGCCTTTTGGCTTCGTCCGCCCTAACCCACGGGGTCTCCCTTCGGGGGAGCCCTGCCTAGTACTTGGGTGGGTCTGTTTCGGCAGACCTTCCAGAGAACGGGGTCTGTCTGGTTTCGGCCATATAGACCATTGTAAAGTACCTTTGTCCCCGTCTGGAGCCTAACACCCCGGGGGATCAGGGAATTGGCGCGTCTTGTGTAACCGTTTGCACTTTTTTGTGTTCACTCTTTATGTGTGTGCACATTTTTTATGCACCGGGTGAAGTTTTTTGGGGTGTGTTATGCACGCCATAGGCTTTCAAAAAAAAAAAAAAAAATGGTGGCAGTATCATAGCCAATGAAGTTCAACTGAGGCGCGATTATTGCTAATTGCTTCTCGGCCTTTTGGCTAAGATCAAGTGTAGTATCTGTTCTTATCAGTTTCCAGGAGGTGGCGCTTGCTTCCGTCCCTGATCTATGGCGAAATAGAGACGGGATTGCGGTTGCTATGCAAAACCTGCTGGAGTGAAGGTGACCTGGAGCGGTTCGTAGCCGAAAGGGAAGCCTTATGATGGGGATGGAGAACCACAGGGTCTGAACCAGAGGGTCGGGACCCTGGTCTTCTGGCCTGGATTGGGGCGGATATAGCTCCAGACAGTTATTTGGGAGAGAACGCTTACTCCTGCCTTGCAAGGGGGGGGAGGGAGTGGCAAGTACTTCCCGAATGTAATTAGGAGTGATGGGAGCGACGGCAGAGCCTGATGGTAAAGGGCTCTTTCCGGCTTCCTGATCTCCATATCCTTCCTGTCTGTGGTGGGGTCTGCTGTGGTCTGGACTGGGTGGTCAGGGCTTCTTCGAAAAGCCAGTGGTGAATGTGCCCCTGAAGTGGCAGTTCAGGGGTGCTGTATAGTCACGGTGTGAAAGCACTTGATTTTATGGCACCATGGTCACTTTCACCACAACAAACGTTTTTCGCACCTGCCTCTTGGGCCGGGCCTTTTGGCCAGGACCAGGGGAAATTTTTATGCCTGGCCGGAGGGCCGGCCGTTGTATAGCACAATGGCCACTTTCACTCTCCCATCTCACTATCTTCCCCACGCTTTCTTTTATCCCTGTTTGCCACCTTTTTGTCTTTTTTTGGTTGTCTTTGTATACACGTTTTGTCACTGTGTGGCGAGTAGGGTGTGGGTCCTCGGGCCTACTCTGAAAGTCTTGGGAGGGGGTGGACATAGACCTTTTGGCTTGGTTCGCCCTCTCCTTTGAGGGGTCTCCCTTCGGGAGAGCCCCACTGTACTTGGGTCGGTCTGCTTCGGCAGACCTTCCAGTTGTGGGGGTCCGCCTGGTTTTGGCCAGATGGACCCTTTGTCTGAGTACCTCAGTCCCTGTCTGGAGCCTAACGCCCCGGGGGATCAGGGTAAGGTCCTTCCCTAGTGGAGGACTCTGTACACCCATTGCACGTTTTTGTGTTTCACTCTCTATGTGTGGGCACTTCTTTTTGGCACCAGGTGGAAGTTTTTGAGGTGTGTTTTGCACGCCACTGGCTTTTAAAAAAAAGAAAAAGATGGTGGAGAGATTGGAATCTGATTGATTGCTTCTGTGGACAGGTGTCTTTTATACAGGTAACAAAAGGTAAAGGGAGTGCTCCTAATCTCAGCTTGTTACCTGTATAGAAGACACCTGGGAGCCAGATATCTTGCTGATTGATAGGGGGATCAAATACTTATTGTGGGGGTCTGTGGACGGGAAACTTATAAGAATCTGGAAGCCCCCTTTAACAAGGGGGTCCCCAGATCTCCCTCCCCCCCCCCCAGGTGAATCAGTATGGGGTATAGCACAGTTTTTGACAATTTGTTTATTAAAAATCCAAAAATAAAGCCCCCTGATGTAGATCCATCGTCAATCACGCCGCCCGCCGGGTCCGCACTTACCGAAGGCTAACCGCCAACGGCAGAAAAGAAGTGCGGCATGGGGACAGCTCTGGATTAAAGGCTAAAACTGCAGTGCAGGATCCTTATTTATTATATATCTTATCTTGAAGATGTTCATCCTGAGTAAGAATGGGGACATCTAGTGGCAGAAAAGAAGTGCTGCATGGGGACAGCTCTGGATTAAAGGTGAACACTGCAGCACAGGATCCTTAATTATTATATATCTTATCTTGAAGACGTTTAGCCAGACAAAGCATCTGAAGCTTCTCTGATTTTCCAATACAGATTTTTACTGACTATTGTGAATAAAATAAGAATGAATCTTCTGCATCCTGTCTATCTTCTGTGGCTCAGATTTCCAGTCTTATTACACGCCAGCAACGTTTTAATGAATTAAATTACTTTTTGTCATTTCGGTGTGACCGCGGTAATAAAATGTTGGTGGATTCGGCGCACTTTACCGTAAACATCGCGGCGGCAGCATTCGCGGTGTCCATGTCCGGCTCGTTGCCTGATATCACTCGATGTAAATTGGCTGCCAGGTGTCTGAAATGTTCCATATTAATGATAATAAAGCAGAATTGCGCAAATTACACCGGCGCCTCTCTAAATGATTGTCAGCGCCGCGGCTTCATCACGCCCGACCTGGATTGGGGGGGTTATTATGGGAATAAAAGTCTTCAGAGGCTGATTTGTGTCCTGAGATAAACTGCACAGAAACAGATGAATTTGTGACCACTTCCATTTTCTTTTTCTTTCCTTTTGGATACAGTGAGGAAGAGTTGAATGTAACCCCCGCCCTCCCCTTCAGTCTTGCACAGGTGTACCGGCTCCTCCCCTTCAGTCTTGCACAGGTATACTGGCTCCTCCCCCTTAAGTCTTGCACAGGTGTACCGGCTCCTCCCCCTTTAGTCTTGCACATGTGTACCGACTCGTCCCCTTCAGTCTTGCACAGGTGTACCGGCTCCTCCCCTTCAGTCTTGCACAGGTGTACCGGCTCCTCCCCCTTCAGTCTTGCACAGGTGTACCGGCTCCTCCCCCTTTAGTCTTGCACAGGTGTACTGGCTCTTCCCCTTCAGTCTTGCACAGGTGTATCGGCTCCACCCCCTCAGTCTTGCACAGGTGTACCGGCTCCTCCCCCTTTAGTCTTGCACAGGTGTACCGGCTCCTCCCCCTTTAGTCTTGCACAGGTGTACCAGCTCCTCCCCCTTCAGTCTTGCACAGGTGTACCGGCTCCTCCCCTTCAGTCTTGCACAGGTATACTGGCTCCTCCCCCTTAAGTCTTGCACAGGTGTACCGGCTCCTCCCCCTTTAGTGTTGCACATGTGTACCGACTCGTCCCCTTCAGTCTTGCACAGGTGTACCGGCTCCTCCCCTTCAGTCTTGCACAGGTGTACCGGCTCCTCCCCCTTCAGTCTTGCACAGGTGTACCGGCTCCTCCCCCTTCAGTCTTGCACAGGTGTACCGGCTCCTCCCCCTTCAGTCTTGCACAGGTGTACCGGCTCCTCCCCCTTCAGTCTTGCACAGGTGTACCGGCTCCTCCCCCTTCAGTCTTGCACAGGTGTACCGGCTCCTCCCCCTTCAGTCTTGCACAGGTGTACCGACTCCTCCCCCTTTAGTCTTGCACAGGTGTACCGGCTCCTCCGCCTTCAGTCTTGCACAGGTGTATCAGCTCCACCCCCTCAGTCTTGCACAGGTGTACCGGCTCCTCCCCCTTCAGTCTTGCACAGGTGTATCGGCTCCTCCCCCTTCAGTCTTACACAGGTGTACCGGCTCCTCCCCCTTCAGTCTTGCACAGGTGTACCGGCTCCTCCCCCTTTAGTCTTGCACAGGTGTACCGGCTCCGCCCCCTTTAGTCTTGCACAGGTGTACCGACTCCTCCCCCTTTAGTCTTGCACAGGTGTACCGACTCCTCCCCCTTTAGTCTTGCACAGGTGTACCGACTCCTCCCCCTTTAGTCTTGCACAGGTGTACCGACTCCTCCCCCTTTAGTCTTGCACAGGTGTACCGACTCCTCTCCTGGACTGAGTTGATTTCCTCTGATTTCACTGCACACTGTGAGCTTCTCACCATGTGCATTAGAAGCTGCAGCAGGTCAGATAGAGCTCCACCTCCTTTCCTGGCTGGAGGACATCCAGCATCATCTAGCCTTTCTTCCCCAGCCTAGATATTACTGCCCCCCCTTCAATCACTGCGGGGGCATAACTACAGGGGTAACAATTGCGACCCAGCCCCCTGTTCCAGGGGGGCCCATGTGCCCCCCCCCTGTACACCTGGATAGAAGGGCGGCAGGGGGCGGCATGTTGAGAAATCGATCCCCTCCATTTTCCTCCTGCAGCCGCTGAAAGCCAGGAGAGAAATGGAGGGGATCGGTTTCTCTACATGCCGCCCCCTGCCGCCCTTCTATCCAGGTCCTGCTGCCTGTGTGCTCCACCCCCCCCCCCCCCCCTCGGATCTGTCCATTCAGAAAAGGAGAGAACTTCTGGAGAACCTTCCAGAAGAACAAGCATCTCTGTAGCTCTCCACCAATCAGGCCTGTATGGTAGAGTGACCAGACGGAAGCCACTCCTCAGTAAAAGGCACATGACAGCCCACCTGGGCTTTCCATAAAGGCACCTGAAGTAAGCTCAGACCATAAGAAACAAAATTCTCTGGTCTGATGAAACAAAGATTGAACTCTTTGACCCTGAATGGCAAGCGTCATGTCTGGAGGAAACCAGGCACCGCTCATCACCTGGCCAATACCATCCCTACAGTGAAGCATGGTGGTGGCGGCATCATGCTGTGGGGATGTTCTTCAGTTGCAGAAACTGGGAGACTAGTCAGGATGGAGGGAAAGATGAATGCAGCAATGTACAGAGACCTCCTTGATGAAAACCTTCTCCAGAGCGCTCTGGACCTCAGATATGTGGCGAAGGTTCATCTTCCAAAAGGACAACCACCCTAAGCACACAGCCAAGATAACAAAGGAGTGACTACGGGACAACTCTGTGAATGTTCTTGAGTGGTCCAACCAGAGCCCAGACTTGAACCCGATTGAACATCTCTGGAGAGATCTGAACATGGCTGAGCACCAACACTCCCCATCCAACCTGATGGAACTTGAGAGGTCCTACAAAGAAGAATGGGAGAAACTGCCCAAAAATAGGAGTGCCGAGCTTGTAGCATCATACTCAACAAGACTTGAGGCTGTAATTGGTGCCAAAGGAGCTTCACTAAAGTATTGAGCAAAGGCTGTGATACCTATGTACATGGGAGGAGCCTGTGATACTTATGTACATGGGAGGAGCCTGTGATACTTATGTACATGGGAGGAGTCTGTGATACTTATGTACATGGGAGGAGCCTGTGATACTTATGTACATGGGAGGAGCCTGTGATACTTATGTACATGGGAGGAGTCTGTGATACTTATGTACATGGGAGGAGCCTGTGATACTTATGTACATGGGAGGAGCCTGTGATACCTATGTACGTGGGAGGAGCCTGTGATACTTATGTACATGGGAGGGGCCTGTGATACTTATGTACATGGGAGGAGCCTGTGATACTTATGTACATGGGAGGAGCCTGTGATACTTATGTACATGGGAGGAGCCTGTGTTACTTATGTACATGGGAGGAGTCTGTGATACTTATGTACATGGGAGGAGCCTGTGATACTTATGTACACGGGAGGAGCCTGTGATACTTATGTACATGGGAGGAGCCTGTGATACTTATGTACACGGGAGGAGCCTGTGATACTTATGTACACGGGAGGAGCCTGTGATACTTATGTACATGGGAGGAGTCTGTGATACTTATGTACACGGGAGGAGCCTGTGATACTTATGTACACGGGAGGAGTCTGTGATACTTATGTACACGGGAGGAGCCTGTGATACTTATGTACATGGGAGGAGCCTGTGATACTTATGTACACGGGAGGAGTCTGTGTTACTTATGTACATGGGAGGAGCCTGTGATACTTATGTACATGGGAGGAGCCTGTGATACTTATGTACACGGGAGGAGCCTGTGATACTTATGTACATGGGAGGAGTCTGTGATACTTATGTACATGGGAGGAGCCTGTGATACTTATGTACATGGGAGGAGTCTGTGATACTTATGTACATGGGAGGAGCCTGTGATACTTATGTACATGGGAGGAGTCTGTGATACTTATGTACATGGGAGGAGTCTGTGATACTTATGTACATGGGAGGAGCCTGTGATACTTATGTACATGGGAGGAGTCTGTGATACTTATGTACATGGGAGGAGTCTGTGATACTTATGTACATGGGAGGAGCCTGTGATACTTATGTACATGGGAGGAGCCTGTGATACTTATGTACACGGGAGGAGCCTGTGATACTTATGTACATGGGAGGAGTCTGTGATACTTATGTACATGGGAGGAGCCTGTGATACTTATGTACATGGGAGGAGTCTGTGATACTTATGTACATGGGAGGAGCCTGTGATACTTATGTACATGGGAGGAGTCTGTGATACTTATGTACATGGGAGGAGTCTGTGATACTTATGTACATGGGAGGAGCCTGTGATACTTATGTACATGGGAGGAGCCTGTGATACTTATGTACATGGGAGGAGTCTGTGATACTTATGTACATGGGAGGAGCCTGTGATACTTATGTACATGGGAGGAGCCTGTGATACTTATGTACATGGGAGGAGTCTGTGATACTTATGTACATGGGAGGAGCCTGTGATACTTATGTACATGGGAGGAGCCTGTGATACCTATGTACGTGGGAGGAGCCTGTGATACTTATGTACATGGGAGGGGCCTGTGATACTTATGTACATGGGAGGAGCCTGTGATACTTATGTACATGGGAGGAGCCTGTGATACTTATGTACATGGGAGGAGCCTGTGTTACTTATGTACATGGGAGGAGTCTGTGATACTTATGTACATGGGAGGAGCCTGTGATACTTATGTACACGGGAGGAGCCTGTGATACTTATGTACATGGGAGGAGCCTGTGATACTTATGTACACGGGAGGAGCCTGTGATACTTATGTACACAGGAGGAGCCTGTGATACTTATGTACATGGGAGGAGTCTGTGATACTTATGTACACGGGAGGAGCCTGTGATACTTATGTACACGGGAGGAGTCTGTGATACTTATGTACACGGGAGGAGCCTGTGATACTTATGTACATGGGAGGAGCCTGTGATACTTATGTACACGGGAGGAGTCTGTGTTACTTATGTACATGGGAGGAGCCTGTGATACTTATGTACATGGGAGGAGCCTGTGATACTTATGTACACGGGAGGAGCCTGTGATACTTATGTACATGGGAGGAGTCTGTGATACTTATGTACATGGGAGGAGCCTGTGATACTTATGTACATGGGAGGAGTCTGTGATACTTATGTACATGGGAGGAGCCTGTGATACTTATGTACATGGGAGGAGTCTGTGATACTTATGTACATGGGAGGAGTCTGTGATACTTATGTACATGGGAGGAGCCTGTGATACTTATGTACATGGGAGGAGTCTGTGATACTTATGTACATGGGAGGAGTCTGTGATACTTATGTACATGGGAGGAGCCTGTGATACTTATGTACATGGGAGGAGCCTGTGATACTTATGTACACGGGAGGAGCCTGTGATACTTATGTACATGGGAGGAGTCTGTGATACTTATGTACATGGGAGGAGCCTGTGATACTTATGTACATGGGAGGAGTCTGTGATACTTATGTACATGGGAGGAGCCTGTGATACTTATGTACATGGGAGGAGTCTGTGATACTTATGTACATGGGAGGAGTCTGTGATACTTATGTACATGGGAGGAGCCTGTGATACTTATGTACATGGGAGGAGTCTGTGATACTTATGTACATGGGAGGAGTCTGTGATACTTATGTACATGGGAGGAGCCTGTGATACTTATGTACATGGGAGGTGCCTGTGATACTTATGTACATGGGAGGAGCCTGTGATACTTATGTACATGGGAGGAGCCTGTGATACTTATGTACATGGGAGGAGTCTGTGATACTTATGTACATGGGAGGAGCCTGTGATACTTATGTACATGGGAGGAGTCTGTGATACTTATGTACATGGGAGGAGCCTGTGATACTTATGTACATGGGAGGAGCCTGTGATACTTATGTACATGGGAGGAGTCTGTGATACTTATGTACATGGGAGGAGCCTGTGATACTTATGTACATGGGAGGAGCCTGTGATACTTATGTACATGGGAGGAGTCTGTGATACTTATGTACATGGGAGGAGTCTGTGATATTTATGTACATGGGAGGAGCCTGTGATACTTATGTACATGGGAGGAGTCTGTGATACTTATGTACATGGGAGGAGCCTGTGATACTTATGTACATGGGAGGAGTCTGTGATACTTATGTACATAGAAGGAGCCTGTGATACTTATGTACATGGGAGGAGTCTGTGATATTTATGTATATGGGATTTTTTTCCTTTTTTATTTTTAATAAATTTGCAAAGATTTCAAACAAACTTCTCTCACGTTGTCATTATAGGGGATTGTTTGTAAAATTTTGAGGAAAATAATGAATGTAATCCATTTTGGAATAGGGCTGTAACATAACAAAATGTGGAAAAAGTGAAGCGCTGTGAATACTTTCTGGTTGCTCTGTAATCTTTATTCTTCCAGATTCAGCATCACATCCAAATTTTAAGTTTTCTGCTCCATCCGCCCTCCAGCTGCTCCTAACTAAATCTTCGACAGATGGCGATTCGCCGTGACTCCCCGCGCTTGTAATCACATTGACACAAATTGAGGCTGGATCGCCGCCTTGGAACCAGAACTCAGAAACATTAGGATGGGGGGAGGGGGGGGGGGTATCAAAAGATTTTTTTTTTTCACCCCAGGAAAGCGGAAGGCTGAGCCGCAAGAGCCCCGCGGGACTGGAGCGCAGCCTGACTACATGCATTGGAGAAGTCACTGGGGCTCATTCACACTTTACCGAAAAATGCTGACCTTTAGCAGACGTGTGGTGGGGCCATTAATCCTTCATGGTACCCCCAAGCCGCTGCTTTCACGGGCGGCAAAATGCATAATGCCGCTGCAGCGCCATGCAGTTCGGTGCAGCGCAATTTTGAGAAACGGATCATTGGACTTCTCTTTCATTTTTCCCACACGTAGGGCTGCCCCCGATATGCAACACGTGGGAATACATAATACACGGTATCTGACAAAAGTAAGTACACCCCTCAGTGACATTTCTGTAAATCTTTTCTTCTATCTTTTCATGTGACAACACTGAAGAAATGACACTTGTCTACAATGTAAAGTAGTGAGTGTACAGCTTGTATGTATTTTGTATCATTTACTATGTATATAGTATTAATAATAATATTGATAACAAAAAATTATAAAAAACTAAAGGCATATTAAATAAATACATAATAATTGTAATGATATTAATATTTATTATATATTTATTTTATTATTATTATGTGTTTATTATTTCTTATGTATTATTTATGTGTTTATTATATATTTATTTATACAAAATAACGGCCAGCCCGACATTCTCACAGGACCAGCTTTATTGCACTGTGCATGTACTATAGTGCTCTATATGTAATATTATATATTATTTATTTATTATTTGTTTAATAATATTATTAATAATAAAAAATAATAAAAAAAACAAATGCATATTAAATAAATAATACATAATAAATCCAACAATATTAATAATATTTTTTTATGTATTTACTTTATTATGTGTTTATTATTTCTTATGTATTATTTATGTATTTATTATTTCTATTATGTATTTAATAATAATTATAACGATGAAAATAATAAAAAATAAATGCAGTGGAAATAAATAGATAATGAATGCAATAAGAATAATAATAACATTTATTCTGTATTTATTTTATTATTATGTGTTTATTATTTCTTATGTATTATCTATGTACTTACAGTATCTCACAAAAGTATTTTGCTAATCTGCTTAAAATTCAATGCTATATGGTTGCCTGGAATCGTTCTGTACACAGATGGTATATCAAATGGTATAATCTGCTACACCACTTTTTTTAAATTCTTGCAATGTACATCGATCACCCAGAGGGGGAGGGGTTATTATTTGCTCAAGAAAACTGAAGTTACACAATTGAGCATTTTTGTCTTTGGTCACAAATACAGGCGAATCTTTCTTTGCAATGTTCCTTTACATCTTCCCGCTGCTGCTGGTTGTCAGTTGATAGTGGGCACACCCAATAATGACACATTAAGGGTCTATTACGTGATTGGCTGCAGGCTATCGCAACCAAATATTTATCCGCTGGGACTCGGCGACTCCGATTCGTATCCCGCCACCTTTTCATCTGAAAACTTGTTCAAAGGAATCGATTTTACGTGAAAGCCGGTTGGGAAATAATAATTCCAGGTGTTTTTATTTACTACGCCGTCTGCGTTGTTATTTTTAAACATAAACACAAATATCCGAACACGATCCCGCGCGGCGGCGGCGTCTGACGCTTTTTTTATTGTAAGGACGCGGTGCATGTATATTAATCTAATCCCCCCGGGGCCGCGTTATAATTGAAACTCATAGAGCGGCAAATTGTAATAACGCTCGGACACGGAATTTTAAGTAACCCTCTGTAGAACATAATCGGAGGCGCTTTATAAAGTGTCTGAAGTGCAATCTAGGACACACAAGAGGGGACGGGGGAGGGGAGGCGCAGCGGGGGGCCATTTACTGGGGAGATTATTCTTCATTTCACATGATGATATCTCCACTATAGAGAATATATACAATGTATACAATGATATCTCCACTATAGAGAATATATACAATGTATACAATGATATCTCCACTATAGAGAATATATACAATGTATACAATGATATCTCCACTATAGAGAATATATACAATGTATACAATGATATCTCCACTATAGGGAATATATACAATGATATCTCCACTATAGAGAATATATACAATGATATCTCCACTATAGAGAATATATACAATGTAATCTCCACTATAGAGAATATATACAATGTATACAATGATATCCACTATAGAGAATATATACAACGTATACAATGATGTCTCCACTATAGAGAATATATACATTGTATACAATATCTCCACTATAGGGAATATATACAATGTATACAATGATATCTCCACTATAGAGAATATATACAATGATATCTCCACTATAGAGAATATATACAATGTATACAATATCTCCACTATAGAGAATATATACATTGTATACAATATCTCCACTATAGTGAATATATACAACGTATACAATGATATCTCCACTATAGAGAATATATACAATGATATCTCCACTATAGAGAATATATACATTGTATACAATATCTCCACTATAGGGAATATATACAATGATTATCTCCACTATAGAGAATATATACATTGTATACATTGTATATCATGAAGAATACATCGGATGTATATAATGCAGGAGGCAAGTGTCCTGAGAGGTCACTGACACATCGGCTGTTCATCGTATATATTCTGTTTGGTTTACCTGGTGTCACTAGAGATCTGCTACCACACCAGGGCCATGGAGAACAGGGGAGCCCATAGAGAACAGAGGGCACATGGGGAACAGAGGGGCCCTTGGAGAACAGGGGGGCACATGGAGAACAGGGGGCCCATGGAGAAGAGGGGGCCCATGGAGAACAGGGGACTCATGGAGAACAGGGGACTCATGGAGAACAGGGGGCTCATGGAGAACAGGGGGCCCATGGAGGATAGGGGGCCCATAGAGAACAGGGGGCCCATGGAGGATTGGGGGCCCATGAAGAACAGGGGGCCCGTGGAGAACAGAAGGCTCATGGATAACAGGGGGCTCATGGAGAACAGGGGGCCCATGGAGAACAGGGGGCCCATGGAGAACAGGGGGCCCATGGAGGATTGGGGGCCCATGAAGAAGAGGGGGTTCATGGAGAACAGGGGGCCCATGGAGAACAGGGGGCTCATGGAGAACAGGGGGCTCATGGAGAACAGGGGGACCATGGAGAACAGGGGGCTCATGGAGAACAGGGGGCCCATGGAGAACAGGGGGCTCATGGAGAACAGGGGGCCCATGGAGGATTGGGGGCCCATGAAGAAGAGGGGGTTCATGGAGAACAGGGGGCCCATGGAGAACAGGGGGCTCATGGAGAACAGGGGGCCCATGGAGAACAGGGGGCCCATGGAGAACAGGGGGCTCATGGAGAACAGGGGGCCCATGGAGGATTGGGGGCCCATGAAGAAGAGGGGGTTCATGGAGAACAGGGGGCCCATGGAGAACAGGGGGCTCATGGAGAACAGGGGGCTCATGGAGAACAGGGGGACCATGGAGAACAGGGGGCTCATGGAGAACAGGGGGCCCATTGAGAACAGGGGGCCCATGGAGAACAGGGGGCCCATTGAGAACAGGGGACCCATGGAGAACAGGGGGCCCATTGAGAACAGGGGGCCCATGGAGAACAAAGGTCCCATGAACTGTTCCTCTGCTTTTTTTACCGTGAACCTGTATTTTCCTATAGCCCATCCAGACTGAGGTACACTTACCTTCCCTGCTACCCAAATCTACAGACAAGAATTCTATACAACATTATAACTTGTTGACCAACCGCAGGATGTGTGGGGCGCACTTCAAACATCCCCCTCCCCATCTCAATTTTTTTTGCACTGGTATATGTTCCTCAGGCGATTAAACCCCCCCCCCCCCCCCATGATAATTTTTTGACACCCCCCCTTGCTTATTAGCCCTGAAAATGGGAGTTTTTAATCTGACAGATTTGGCTCTTATTGGTTGCAATGGGGTCTGGCTCTTTAGTAATATCTGCCTGAGAATGGTAAGTAAATTGGGGCCTGCACTGCACTGAACACGTTGGGTAGGTGTCCTGGGTGTCCCCGATGTGGACTATCTATCCAGGTGTCACCATGGTCTACACATACGAAGCAAAAGTAACAAGTGTTGACTAATTTCCAAAGATGCCCCCCCCCCCCCCGTTTCATCCCTTATTTATTGGCCCCGGAGGGGGGCACAGAGGAGTAATAAGGAGTGAGATGATTGGGAATGAAGAAGAGATTATCAGGACTTACATTCTCCGTGGTTCCTGTGATGACATGGAGACCGTCATACGTAGACTTGATGTACATTCCCTGGAAGAGAGACATTCAATCGGTCACATTGGACACTACAGACATAATATAGATCAGACTTCATGAAGGGATCCATAGGTGTGGGGGTGGGGGGGGTTACTAAAACTGGAGCACACAGAATCCAGTGCAGCTCTGCATGGTGGCCAATCAGCTTCTAAGTTCAGATTGTTCAATCAAGATTTGACAATATAACCTGGAAGCTGATTGGTTACCGTGCACCAGATTTTGCACTCTCCAGTTTTAGTGAATCCCCCCCGATGTGCACCCCAGGGGGGGGGGTCTGTCTATTGGGCCGCTGTTCACTCTTCTATGGCTGACACTGGGTGGCGTCTCATTGGGAGATCCATATTATCCAGCACACATATTACAGGGTGGGGCCAGACCTGGGGGGGGGGGGCCCTGTGGCACTTCAGGTCCGAGGGGGGCTCACACACAGAGTTGTTTTACATTCTCAATGACAGTCATACATTTTTATAATGCATGACACGTTATTCTGAGGTTGCGCATGCGCACGCAGCCATGGCGCTCTATGTGTGGATCGCTTGAGCCGCCAAATTCCGTTTTTTCATAAATAATGCCAAATATTATATAATATATCAGTCCGGAGTGAAAAACTTTTTTCCTTTCCCATCTCCTTCAAAAACTAAAGCGAACATTTCACTGGAATCTCACCGGGAAGAAGTCGCTATTTTCTCCCGTCTTCGGATTTCTTACATTTTCCATAAAAGGATTTTCTCTCTCTCTTTTTTTTTTTTTTTGTTATTTTACCAACTTTTCTGTTTGTTTGGATGGAATAAATACAGAAATGCTGAAAGCTCTCTGATGAGGAATGTCAGGAGGAGGGGGGAGGGGGAACGCTGCGGGAACAAGCAGTATGAGAATAAACGCATTATGCCACATGATTTCCCGCTTCCACATGAATTTTCCTGGAGATGTCTCCTCTGTATGAGTGACGCATGCTGGGAAGTCTGCTCCATGTCACCACCGTACACTGAAACCCCCCCAAAGCAAAGTGTGAGCAAACCTCCGACCCACAGCAACCAGAAAAACTGAGAAAACTTCACATCGCCACAAACTCCACCCCCATGAACGCCACCATGACACAGAATCGACCCCTCCCACAGCCTCACACCTTGCTACAAAGTTACAATGTATAGTCTGATCACTGAGGTAGGGGAGACTGAGGAAATGCTTCCACCTGTTGGAGCAGACTGATCATCTCAACCCTAGGCAAAGTCACTGACTGGAGCTCCAGGATGACCTCATCTCAATCTAGACATAGTCAATAACTGGAGCTCCAGGATGACCTCACCCCAGCCTAGGCAAAGTCACTCACGGGAGGTCAAGAACCTAGGCAAAGTAGGCAAAATCACTGACTGGAGGTCAAGGATGACCTCATCTCAGCCTAGGCAAAGCCACTGACTGGAGGTCAAGGATGACCTCATCTCAACCTAGGCAAAGTCACTGACTGGAGCTCCAGAATGACCTCATCTCAACCTAGGCAAAATCACTGACTGGAGGTCAAGGATGACCTCATCTCAGCCTAGGCAAAATCACTGACTGGAGCTCAAGGATGACCTCATCTCAGCCTAGGCAAAGCCACTGACTGGAGGTCAAGGATGACCTCATCTCAACCTAGGCAAAGCCACTGACTGGAGGTCAAGGATGACCTCATCTCAACCTAGGCAAAGTCACTGACTGGAGCTCCAGAATGACCTCATCTCAACCTAGGCAAAATCACTGACTGGAGGTCAAGGATGACCTCATCTCAGCCTAGGCAAAATCACTGACTGGAGGTCAAGGATGACCTCATCTCAGCCTAGGCAAAGCAACTGACTGGAGGTCAAGGATGACCTCATCTCAACCTAGGCAAAGTCACTGACTGGAGCTCCAGAATGACCTCATCTCAACCTAGGCAAAGCCACTAACTGGAGTTCTAGAATGACCTCATCTCAACCTAGGCAAAGCCACTGACTGGAGGTCAAGGATGACCTCATCTCAGCCTAGGCAAAATCACTGACTGGAGCTCAAGGATGACCTCATCTTAGCCTAGGCAAAGCCACTGACTGGGGGTCAAGGATGACCTCATCTCAGCCTAGGTAAAGCCACTGACTGGAGCTCCAGAATGACCTCATCTCAGCCTAGGCAAAATCACTGACTGGAGCTCAAGGATGACCTCATCTCAGCTTAGGCAAAGCCACTGACTGGAGGTCAAGGATGACCTCATCTCAACCTAGGCAAAGCCACTGACTGGAGGTCAAGGATGACTTCATCTCAACCTAGGCAAAGTCACTGACTGGAGCTCCAGAATGACCTCATCTCAACCTAGGCAAAATCAATGACTGGAGGTCAAGGATGACCTCATCTCAGCCTAGGCAAAATCACTGACTGGAGGTCAAGGATGACCTCATCTCAGCCTAGGCAAAGCCACTGACTGGAGGTCAAGGATGACCTCATCTCAACCTAGGCAAAGTCACTGACTGGAGCTCCAGAATGACCTCATCTCAACCTAGGCAAAGCCACTAACTGGAGCTCCAGAATGACCTCATCTCAGCCTAGGCAAAATCACTGACTGGAGCTCAAGGATGACCTCATCTTAGCCTAGGCAAAGCCACTGACTGGGGGTCAAGGATGACCTCATCTCAGCCTAGGCAAAGCCACTGACTGGAGCTCCAGAATGACCTCATCTCAGCCTAGGCAAAATCACTGACTGGAGCTCAAGGATGATCTCATCTCAACCTAGGCAAAGTCACTGACTGGAGCTCAAGGATGAACCATTCTTATCCCAGGCAAAGTCACTGACCAAAGCTCAAGGATGATCTCAACACAGTGTAGGCCAAGTCACTAACTGGAGCTCCAAGATGACCTAATTTCATCATAGGCAAGTAACTGACTGGCGCTCCTGGATGACATCATCTCAGCCTAGGCCAAGTACTGACTGGAGGTCAGGATGGCTTTTTTTTTTATGATAAAAAGAGGACATTTTTTTTTTTATTCATGTAGACTTTACTTTAACCAACCTGAAAACCAGCCCACTCATTGAACAAACTGCATAGTCGTGAGGTCACTGCTGTCGCCTCCTATCTGCAAGATCCCAGTGTTAGCTTTACCAGCACTATCCAATGTATATACGGTAAGGCTTCTTGCCCCCCCCCCCCATTGATTTGTGCAGGGGATTGTTTTTGCCCCCTCCTGTAGTTTTCTGCAAGCAGCTTGTAGTGGGTGGAGCTTGCTGGGCCCCTCCCACAGCTCTACTCTGCACAGGCTGTGTACAGCACAGTGATGATGTCACTGCTACATTCAAAGGTAATATCTGGGTTTGCAAAGGTATTAGATGCTTACAACGTGGATTTATATCCTTTGTGGCTTTTATGGAATTTATCTAAATACTTTTTTTTTTTGGCGCCTGGAGTTCTGCTTTAAGTAGCAGATTGGGCGCTGCGCTCATTGCGGTAGCTTGTTTGAAGATACACAGGTAAGAATTATGTTGGCTGTATTATGGGATTGTTAGTGGAAGTGATTTTATCTCTTCGCCTTTAGAAACCTGAGCTCTCCTAATAGCTTCCTTCGCCGCGTGGATGAACGCTTGTGTCCTGAACGGCGTGATTTGGTTTTATGTTGCTCTGGAGGCCCCCCGAGCCGCTCACAATTACATCCAGACGCCGGGCCCCTCTACGCGCCGCATTCAATAAATATAACAGATATTTCTGCGTCCCTGCGGATTCGGCCATCAACTTTTCATGATAACAGACAACAAGCACTACAACATATCAGTAATATCGCCGTCACCCTGGGCCGCTTTATTTATGGCAGGGGAGGGGGGGGGGGGGGGGGGGGATTCGCTCCAGACCCCTCCGGGATGTAGAAAGCCCACCAGGAGCCTACAGGAAGGGAGCAAAGAATGGCGGGAACAAAAGAACGAAAAGAAAGGATGTGTTTGGGGTAATTTCATTTATTTTGGACTATTTGTATTTGTTGTCTTATTATTGTTTTCTATTTTCTGTGTGTATTTGATTTGGTTATTGTCATTATTAGCATACTGTTGCTTTCAATTTTTTGTCTTTTCTTACTGTCTTTTTTTTTTAACTTTTTGAGCAAAGTAATGCATTAAATAATAAAGATTCACACGGGGCTGTTTTTTCGGCACTTTTAATTTAACCCATTTATGCCTAAGGTTGAAACTGTTTTAATTTGTAGGTTATAAATAACAACCACGTCACTGCTGTTCCAATATTGGAATGCGAGGCATTGAAGGGTTAATGCGCCTACACCCTTAAAGAAAAAGTCTTCACCAAAGTTTTTTTTTTTTTTTGGTTAATCCTTGGTGGAAAGAGAGGCTGGAGGAGAGGAGAGACAAGGAGGAGAAGAAAATTGGTAGTGGGCATTGGTGGAAAGAGAGGCTGAAGGAGAGGAGAGACGAGGAGGAGAAGACGATTGGCAGCAGACGTTGGTGGAAAGAGAGGCTGGAGGAGAGGAGAGACGAGGAGGAGAAGAAAATTGGTAGTGGGCATTGGTGGAAAGAGAGGCTGGAGGAGAGGAGAGAAGAGGAAGAGAAGAAGATTGGCAGCAGGCGTTGGTGGAAAGAGGGGCTGGAGGAGAGGAGAGATGAGGAGGAGAAGAAACTGGTAGTGGGCATTGGTGGAAAGAGAGGCTGAAGGAGCGGAGAGACGGGGAAGAGAAGATGACTGGCAGCAGACGTTGGTGGAAAGAGAGGCTGGAGGAGCAGAGGCGAGGAAGAGAAGAAGATTGGCAGCAGGCGTTGGTGGAAAGAGAGGCTGGAGGAGAAACGGGGAGGAGAAGAAAACTGGTAGTGGGCATTGGTGGAAAGAGAGGCTGGAGGAGAGGAGAGACGAGGAAGAGAAGAAGATTGGCAGTGGGTGTTGGTGAAAAGAGAGGCTGGAGGAGAGCAGAGATGAGGAGGAGAAGAAAATTGGTAGTGGGCATTGGTGGAAAGAGAGGCTGGAGGAGCGGAGAGATGAGGAAGAGAAGAAGATTGGCAGTGAGTGTTGGTGGAAAGAGGCTGGAGGAGAGAAGAGATGAGGAAAGATGAGGAAGAGAAGAAGACTGGCAGTGGGCATTGGTGGAAAGAGAGGCTGGAGGAGAGGAGAGACGAGGAAGAGAAGACGATTGGCCGTGGGTGTTGGTGAAAAGAGAGGCTGGAGGAGAGCAGAGGTGAGGAGGAGAAGAAAATTGGCAGCAGGCGTTGGTGGAAAGAGAGGCTGGAGGAGAGGAGAGATGAGGAGGAGAAGAAAATTGGTAGTGGGCATTGGTAGAAAGAGAGGCTGGAGGAGCAGAGATGCGAGGAAGAGAAGAAGATTGTCAGCGGGCGTTGGTGGAAAGAGAGGCTGGAGGAGAGGAGAGATGAGGAGGAAAAGAAAATTGGTAGTGGGCATTGATGGAAAGAAAGGCTGGAGGAGAGAAGACTACAAACCTTGCTAAAAGGCATAAATTGGGATAAATTATTAGGAACAAAGAATACGGAGGAGAGATGGGTTTGCTTTAAGAGCATATTAAATAAGGGCATTAGCCAATGTATCCCATTGGGTAATAAATTTAAAAGAGCGAACAAACATCCTGGATGGCTTAACTCCAATGTAAAAATGCATATAAAAGCAAAGGAGAACGCCTTCAAAAAATACAAGGTTGAGGGATCATCCTCAGCATTCAGAATTTATAAAGAATGCAATAAGAAATGTAAGGGTGCGATTAGGATGGCTAAGATAGAACATGAAAGACACATAGCGGAGGAGAGCAAAAAAAATCCCAAGAAATTCTTTAAGTATGTAAACAGTAAAAAAGGGAAGACAGACCATATTGGCCCCATAAAGAATGAGGAAGGACATCTGGTTACAAAGGATGGGGAGATGGCAAAAGTATTGAATTTATTCTTCTCCTCAGTCTTCACGAGTGAATCGGGGGGCTTCAGTAACCAAAACTGCAGTGTTTATCCTCATGGCACAACACAGGAAGCACCTCCATGGTTAACAGAGGACGGAATTAAAATTAGACTTGAGAAACTTAACATTAATAAATCACCGGGACCAGATGGCTTGCATCCGAGGGTACTTAGGGAACTCAGTCAGGTGATTGCCAGACCGTTGTTCCTAATTTTTACAGACAGTCTATTGACTGGAATGGTACCAGCTGATTGGAGAAAAGCCAATGTAGCACCAATATTTAAAAAGGGCCCAAAAAACATCCCTGGGAATTACAGACCAGTTAGCCTAACATCAATAGTATGTAAACTCTTGGAGGGGATGATAAGGGACTATATACAAGATTTTAGTAATAAGAATGATATCATTAACAGTAATCAGCATGGATTCATGAAGAATCGTTCTTGCCAAACCAATCTATTAACCTTCTATGAGGAGGTGAGTTGCCATCTAGATAAAGGAAGGCCCGTAGACGTGGTGTATCTGGATTTTGCAAAAGCATTTGACACAGTTCCCCATAAACGTTTACTGTACAAAATAAGGTCCGTTGGCATGGACCATAGGGTGAGTACATGGATTGAAAACTGGCTACAAGGGCGTGTTCAGAGGGTGGTGATAAATGGGGAGTACTCAGAATGGTCAGGGGTGGGTAGTGGGGTTCCCCAGGGTTCTGTGCTGGGACCAATCCTATTTAATTTGTTTATAAACGACCTGGAGGATGGGATAAACAGTTCAATCTCTGTATTTGCAGACGATACTAAGCTAAGCAGGGCAATAACTTCTCCGCAGGATGTGGAAATTTTGCAAAAAGACCTGAACAAATTAATGGGGTGGGCGACTATATGGCAAATGAGGTTCAATGTAGAAAAATGTAAAATAATGCATTTGGGTGGCAAAAATATGAATGCAATCTATACACTGGGGGGAGAACCTCTGGGGGGATCTAGGATGGAAAAGGACCTGGGGGTCCTAGTGGATGATAGGCTCAGCAATGACATGCAATGCCAAGCTGCTGCTAATAAAGCAAACAGAATATTGGCATTAAAAGGGGATCAACTCCAGAGATAAAACGATAATTCTCCCGCTCTACAAGACTCTGGTCCGGCCGCACCTGGAGTATGCTGTCCAGTTCTGGGCACCAGTCCTCAGGAGGGACGTACTGGAAATGGAGCGAGTACAAAGAAGGGCAACAAAGCTAATAAAGGGTCTGGAGGATCTTAGTTATGAGGAAAGGTTGTGAGCTCTGAACTTATTCTCTCTGGAGAAGAGACGCTTGAGAGGGGATATGATTTCAATTTACAAATACAGGACTGGTGACCCCACAATATATAAATACCGGACTGGTGACCCCACAATAGGGATAAAACTTTTTCGCAGAAGAGAGTTTAATAAGACTCGTGGCCACTCTTTACAATTAGAAGAAAAGAGGTTTAACCTTAAACTACGTAGAGGGTTCTTTACTGTAAGAGCGGCAAGGATGTGGATTTCCCTTCCACAGGCGGTGGTCTCAGCGGGGAGCATTGATAGCTTCAAGAAACTATTAGATAATCACCTGAACGACCGCAATATACAGGGATATGTAATGTAATACTGACACATAATCACACACATAGGTTGGACTTGATGGACTTGTGTCTTTTTTCAACCTCACCTACTATGTAACTTTGTAACTATGAGGAAGAGAAGATTGGCAGTGTGTGTTTTTTGGAAAGAGAGGTTGGAGGAGAGGAGAGACGAGGAAGAGAAGACGATTGGCAGCAGGTGTTGGTGGAAAGAGAGGCTGGAGGAGAGGAGAGACGAGGAGGAGAAGGAAATTGGTAGTGGGCATTGGTGGAAAGGGAGGCTGGAGGAGCATAGAGACGAGGAAGAGAAGAAGATTGGCAGTGGGTGTTGGAAAGAGGCTGGAGGAGAGAAGAGATGAGGAGAGATGAGGAAGAGAAGAAGACTGGCAGTGGGCATTGGTGGAAAGAGAGGCTGGAGGAGATACAAGGAAGAGAAGACGATTGGCAGTGGGTGTTGGTGGAAAGAGAGGCTGGAGGAGAGACAAGGAAGAGAAGACGATTGGCAGTGGTTGTTGGTGGAAAGAAAGGCTGGAGGAGAGACAAGGAAGAGAAGACGATTGGCAGTGAGTGTTGGTGGAAAGAGAGGCTGGAGGAGAGGAGAGACGAGGAAGAGAAGAATATTGGCAGCGGGCGTTGGTGGAAAGAGAGGTTGGAGGAGAGGCGAGGAAGAGAAGAGGATTGGCAGTGAGTGTTGGTAGAAAGAGAGCCCACTATCTGCTGACGTCAATCAGCTAGACCAGGCACAGGAAAGATCCCAACCATATGGTTGGAATCCACCCAGAAGCCTGGACCAGCACTTGGCTCTGCCTCTCAGTGATCCACCAAGAGCCTGAGCCAGCCCCTCCCACCCCCCTCAACAGCCCAGCGCTCCAGTGAGCTCTGGAGGGGAAAGCAGAGAGCCACTGACTGACAGTCCCGGCTCTCTGCTCAGAGCGGAGAGGGGGAGAACTGAGCGATCAGTGGGGTTTGATTGCTCAGTTCTCACTGCAGAGCCGGCGGGGGACAAATGCAGTAGACATGTGCACTGCCAAAAAATATGTTCATTGTCCTTTCATTTGTTTCTGTTTTATTTTTTTTTCATTTTTCAGGTCATTCGTTGTAATCGAAATTCAGTAATTCAAAATCCGAAATTCCAAATTTTCAAAATTCGGAAATTAGAAAATCCGAAAATTCAAAAGAACAAAAATCCAAAAATAAGAAGAAAATCCGAAAATTCTAAAGTCCGAAAATTCTAAAATCTGAAATAATGATTAACTAACTAATAATAACTAACTACCAAATTATAGGTATAATTAATTAATAATAATAGTTTTTTATTATTTTTATTACTATTTATTATTATTAATTCGTTACTTTCCATTGGTTTAGATTTTTCAGATAATTCGTAACTTCGGATAAATTCATATTCATTACGTTCAATAACAGCCAAATTTCAAAGGAAATTCCAATACCTATAATTTAATAGTTAGTAATAGTTATTATTAGTTAGTTATTATTTCAGATTTTCGAATTTTTGGGTTTTCAAATCTTCAAAAAATTCCTTCTTATTTTCAAGTTTTCGTTCTTTTGAATTTTCGGATTTTCGTTCTTATTTTCGGGTCTACGAATGTTCGGATTTTCTAAACTTCGAACCTTCGAATTTTCTAATTTCTGAACTTTCGATTTTCGAATTTCCATATTTCTGAATTTTCGAATCTTCGACCCCCCCCGCTGGGAAAAAAAACGCTACCAAGATCATGGCCATGATCTTGTAATACTCAATTGCTGACAGGACATTATATATATATATATATATATATATATATATATATATATATATATATATATATATATATATATATATATATATATATATATATACGCCGGTGAGCAAGTGGCAACGAATGAAAATGTTCTTTCATGTTTTCTCTCTGGAGACCACAAGCACGTCATAGAGGTCATATGCTAATACTGTCACCACACTGTCACTACTTGTAACACAGTAGGGATGAGCTTGAACATCGGGTGTTCACCAAACAGCGAATATTATGGGGTGTTTACGGCAAATTTTGAGCACCGCGGAACGCCCCCATAAAGCACTCCGAGATTGCAGTGCATTGATGTCTGATGACCTGACCCGCATGCTTTGGCCAATCACAGCGCCCTCTGCTGCAAGAGCCATAATTGGGCAAAGGCCAATTACGTCACGTGACGTCGGGGGGGTGGGGTAAGCCCTTTACGTCGCCGGGTGGCCCCGCCCTTGCCTATATAACAGCCGTCAAAGCCAAGAGACAGCAGTCGGTGGAACGCCTCCCATCAAGGCTTTTTTTTTTTTTTTAATTTTTGGGCGCCATGATTGAAGATGGATTTACATCGCGGGATACTTTTTTTTTTTTTAATAAAGGAATTGTCAAAAACTGTCTCCTGTCGTTTTTGCTTTTTTGACACTTTTTTTGGTGAATGAGTAGGGGTACAATGTACCCGATACCCATTCACATAGGGGGCTTCCAGATTCCGATAAGCCTCCCACCCGCAGACCCCCACAACTACCGGGCATGGGTTGTGAGGATGAGGCCCCTGTCCCAATCAACATGGGGACAAGGTGCTTTGGGGGGGAGCCATAGGCACCCTCCCCATGCTGAGGGCAAGTGGCCTGGTATGGTTCATGGGGGGGCCCTGCCATTGCTGCCTGCTCAGATAAGGGTCTGGTATGGATTTTGTGGGGGGGGGGAACCCCACGCCATTTAAAAAAAAAAAAATTGGTGTGGAGTTCTCCTTAAAAAAACCTACCAGAACTGAAGGGCCTGATATGGATTTTGGGGGGGACCCCACGCAGTTTTTTTTCATTTTGCCATGGAGTTCCCCTTAATATCCATACCAGACCCGGGATCCGGCAATACATTACAGCCGCGAGCAATATTAAATTACATTTTTTCCTTTCATTTTGCTGCGGCACTGTAAAACACATGAGAAAGATGCGCTACTTTACAGACTGACTAAGGGGACCCCCCCGGCACAATATTTAAAGGAATATTTCATTTTTATTGTTTCACTTTAAGCATTATTAAAATCACTGCTCCCGAAAAAATGGCCCATTTAAAAACTTTTTTTTTTGCATTGATCCATGTCCCCTGGGGCAGGACCCAGGTCCCCAAACACTTTTTATGACAATAACTTGCATATAAGCCTTTAGAATTATCACTTTTGATTTAGAACGTTTGAGTCCCATAGACTTTAACGGTGTTCGCGTGTTCAATCAAATTTTTTGCCTGTTCGCATGTTCTGCTGGGAACCGAACCCGGGGGTGGGGTGGGGGGGGGGTGTTCGGCTCATCCCTACAACACAGTATAAGAATTAGCAAAGGAGTTTCCTGCCGCGGCCTGCGACCCGTAAAAATGGCGCCGTGACCTTTTAAACATCCCACGACCGCACAATGAAATCACATTCCCGGCTGTTTATTGCTCGTTATCTTATTTGTCCCGGAACTTACAGAGGTGGCAGGATCGGGGGGGGGGTGTCTGTGAAACCATTTTACGGGAGGGGCCGATCAATTTCCCATCATCAGTCACGCGGAACGCAACGCCGAGGGAGACGATTTTTATGACGGACAAATGCAGTGCAAGATCTCCTTTTTATGACTTTTAATTGCGATATAGATTAAAAGATCAAAATAATTAGCCGAGACTTTAAAAAGGAGGACGGCGCCACATTACCGCTGCATAATTAAAAAGAGGAGCCGGGAAGCTCTGACTTCATTTGCAATTTTAAAATCAATATTTTCCATTTGTGCAGTTTGTGGTTTTGAAAAAGAAAGAAAAAAATGCCGACAGGAAAAAAAAGATTCTTCCATTCTCGGCTTGGCCCGGGGGGGGGGGGGGGGGGGGAGGAATCTAATAAGAGACCTCTAAGGAGGCTGAAATGGAGGATTCGACGTTTCTTCGTGGGGCGTATCGATTGGGAACGTTTTAGTTATTTATAAAGCGTCTCTCTGGGGCGATCGCTTGTATTTTTCACCAGAATTTGCGCTGAAAACTTTGCGGATAATTTATGAGACCCTAAAGCTGCTGCAATCCATTATTTTCAATAAAGAGGGCGGAGCTTTCCTTGAAGTAGATCCAATCACAAATCTCATATTAGCTTTAGGGGTCATGCACATCGCAATTTTTTTTTTTTTTTTTTACGCATCTGAACGCAGGTTAAAAAAAAACAAAAAACTGCACCCACAGTCCTGTGTATGGACTGTACTTGTACAATGTACAGTATCTGACAAAAGTAAGTACACCCCTCATTGACATTTGTGTAAATCTTTTCTTCTATCTTTTCATGTGACAACACTGAAGAAATGACACTTGTCTACAATGTAAAGTAGTGAGTGTACAGCTTGTATAACAGTGTAAATTTGCTGTCCCCTCAAAATAACTCAACACACAGCCATTAATGTCTAAACCGCTGGCAACAAAAGTCAGTACACCCCCTAAGTGAAAATGTCCAAATTGGGCCCAAAGTGTCAATATTTTGTGTGGCCACCATTATTTTCCAGCACTGCCTTATCCCTCTTGGGCATGGAGGTCACCAGAGCTTCACAGGTTGTCACTGGAGTCCTCTTCCCCTCCTCCATGATGACATCACAGAGCTGGTGGATGTTAGAGACCTTGCGCTCCTCCACCTTCCGTTTGAGGATGTCCCACAGATGATCAATAGGGTTTAGGTCTGGAGACATGCTTGGCCAGTCCATCACCTTTACCCTCAGCTTCTTTAGCAAGGCAGTGGTGGTCTTGGAGGTGTGTTTGGAGTGGTTATCATGTTGGAATACTGCCCTGCGGTCCAGTCTCTGAAGGGAGGGGATCATGCTCTGCTTCAGTATGTCACAGTACATGTTGGCATTCATGGTTCCCTCAATGATCTGTAGCCCCCCAGTGCCGGCAGCACTCATGCAGCCCCAGACCATGACACTCCCACCACCATGCTTGACTGTAGACAAGACACACTTGTCTTTGTCCTCCTCACCTGGTTGCCCCCACACACGCTTGTCACCATCTGAACCAAATACGTTTATCTTGGTCTCATCAGACCACAGGACATGGTTCCAGTAATCCATCTCCTTAGTCTGCTTGTCTTCAGCAAACTGTTTGTGGACTTTCTTGTGCATCATTTTTAGAAGAGGCTTCCTTCTGGGTTGACAGCCATGCAGACCAATTTGATGCAGTGTGCGGCGTATGGTCTGAGCACTGACAGGCTGACCCCTGTCTGGCAGCACTCATACGTCTATTTCCCAAAGACAACCTCTGGATATGACGCTGAGCACGTGACCTCAACTTCTTTGGTGGACCAAGGCAAGGCCTGTTCTGAGTGGAACCTGTCCTGTTATACCGCTGTATGGTCTTGGCCACCGTGCTCAGTTTCAGGGTCTTGGCAATCTTCTTATAGCCTAGGCCAGTGATGGTGAACCTTGGCACCCCAGATGTTTTAGAACTACATTTCCCATGATGCTCATGCACTCTGCAGTGTAGTTGAGCATCATGGGAAATGTAGTTTCAAAACATCTGGGGTGCCAAGGTTCACCATCACTGGCCTAGGCCATCTTTATGTAGAGCAACAATTCTTTTTTTTTTTTCAGATTTTCAGAGAGTTCTTTGCCATGAGGTGCCATGTTGTACTTCCAGTGACCAGTATGAGAGAGTGAGAGCGATAACACCAAATTTAACACACCTGCTCCCCATTCACACCTGAGACCTTGTAACACTAACGAGTCACATGACACCGGGGAGGGAAAATGGCTAATTGGGCCCAGTTTGGAGATTTTCACTTAGGGGTGTACTGACTTTTGTTGCCAGCAGTTTAGACATTAATGGCTGTGTGTTGAGTTATTTTGAGGGGACAGTAAATTTACACTGTTATACAAGCTGTACACTCACTACTTTACATTGTAGACAAGTGTCATTTCTTCAGTGTTGTCACAAAGATATAATAAAATATTTACAAAAATGTGAGGGGTGTACTCACTTTTGTGAGATACTGTACACAAGTAATCCTTAATGCTTGCTTGCATCCTATCAACAAAGGACCCTAGGTAACAATGGCCGTCTGTGTCTTAGCGAAGAAGGATTAGGAGGCAACAGCAGTCTGCATCTTAGAAACGAAGATGTTAGGTAGCGATGGCCATCTGCACCATCGCAATAAAGGAAGCTAGACAGTAAAAACCCACCTATGTACTAGCACGAAAGGATGCAATTTGACAATGTCTGCCTGCTTCCCGGCAACAGAGGACACTAAGTGACAATGGCTACTTGTGTCCTAACAATGAAGGACTCCAGACAGTAAAAAAACACTTACGTTCCTAGCAAGAAAGGATGCAACTTAGCAATGGCTGCTTGTGTCCTAGCAATGAAGGACACTAGACAGTAATAGCCACCTGCATCCTAGCAACAAAATACACAAGGTGGCAATGACTGCCTGCGTCCTAGCAACAGAAGACACTAAGCGGCAATTGTTGTCTGTGTCCTAGCAAGGATTGGGGGGAGGGTGCTAGGCAGCAACAGCAACCAGCTTCCTAGCTATAAAGGCTGCTAGGTGGTAATGGTTGCTTACCCTAGGACCCTAGTTATCAATAGCAGTCTGCATCCTAGCAACGAAGGATGTTAGATAGTAGCAATGGCCGTCTGCATCATAGCAATAAAAGGAAACTAGACAGTAAAAACCCACCTACGTCCTAGCAAGAAAGCTGCTTGTGTCCTAGCAATGAAGGACACTAGACAGTAATAGCCACCTGCATCCTAGCAACAAAATACACAAAGGTGGCAATGACTGCCTGCATCCTACAACAACCCCAACAGAAGACACTAAGCGGCAATTGTTGTCTGTGTCCTAGCAAGGACAGGCAGTAGCTGGCAACAGATGACAGTAAAAACCCACCTACGTCCTAGCAAGAAAGGATGCAACTTACCAATGGCTGCTTGTGTTCTAGCAATGAAGGTGCTAGACAATAATAGCCACCTGCATCCTAGCAACTAAGGACACTAGGTGGCAATGGCTGAGTATGTCCTACCAACAAAGCTCCCTAGGTAACAATAGCCATCTGCGTTCTAGCAAAGAAGGGCTAGGTGGCAACAGCAGTCTGCATCCTAGCAACGAAGGATGTTAGGTAGCAATGGCCGCCTGCATCAGAGCAATAAAGTATACTAGACAGTAAAAAACACCTAGCAAGAAAGGATGCAATTTGGCAGCCTGCGCCCCAGCAACAGAAGACACTAAGCGACAATGGCTGCTTGTGTCCTAGCAATTAAGGACTCTAGATAGTAAAAGCCACTTGCATCCTAGCAATGAAACACACAAGTTGGCAATGGCTGTCTGCATCCTAGCAACAGAAGACATTAAGCAGCAATGGTTGTCTGTGTGCTCGCAAGGAAGGACAGTGGCTGGCAATAGATGGCTGTGTTCTAGCAATGAAGGTGCTAGACAGTAAAAGCCACCTGCATCCTAGCAACTGAGGACACTAAGTGATAATGGCCACCTGCGTGCTAGCAACAAAAAATGCCAGGCTCATTGGCTGACTATGTCCTACCAACACAGGACCCTAGGCAACAATAGCCATCTGCATTCTAGCAAAGAAGGACTAGGCAGCAACAGCAGTCTAAATCCTAGCAACGAAGGATGATAGGTAGCAATGGCCGCCTGTATCATAGTAATGAAGGAAACTAGACAGTAAAAGCCAACCACGACCTAGTAAGAAAGGATGCAATTTGGCTGCCTGCATCTCAGCAACAGAAGATACTAAGAGACAATGGCTGCCTGCGTCCTAGCAATGAAGGACTTTAGACAGTAAAAGCCACCTGCATCGTAGCAACGAAAGACACAAGGTGGCAATGGCTGCCGGCATCATAGCAACGGAAGACACTAAACGGCAATGGCTGCCTGAGTTCAAGAAATATAGGACACTAGACATTAAAGGCCACCTGCATCATAGAAACGAAAGACACAAGGTGGCAATGGCTGCCTGCATCATAGCAACGGAAGACACTAAATGGCAATGGCTGCCTGTGTTCGAGAAATGAAGGACACAAGACATTAAAAGCCACCTGCATCCTAGCAATGAAAGAAACAAGGTGGCAATGGCTGCCTGCTCCCTAGCAACAGAAGACCCCAAGTGGCAATGGTTGTCTGTGTCCTAGCAAGGAAGGACAGTAGCTGGCAATAGCTGGCTGTGTCCTAGCAATGAAGGTGCTAGACAGTAATAGCCACCTACATCCTAGCAACTAAGGACACTAGACTGACTATGTCCTGCCAACAAAGGATACTAGGCAACATTAGCCATCTGCATCCCACCAACAATGGGTGCTTAATGGCAATGTCTGCCTGCATCCTAGCAACCAACAGGCTACATTAGCGCTGCATGCGTACAGTGTTTGGAGAACTTAAAACCCAGGATCTTGCTGCCAGTATTTAATATTGTAAAACTCAGTACTTCCATCTGCATGAGCCCTTAACGTGTGAAAAAAACATTGTCAGCTTGCCCGTGCAATGACAGTGTCTCTGAAAAGCAGTGACTCTGCAATTCGATCGGCCATTGCCCTCCCTTCCAGATAAAACCAGTGACCCAACACATTCCAATAACTCAGCACTCACCAGTCCTTCACTTGGCATAATGTTTGTGAGATGGACGACTTCCAGATGGGCCGACTGAGACACCAGCGAATCAGATGACAGGGAGATAATGTGGTCGCAGATCCCAGATAAAGTTTTACACTAAAAAAAAAAAACAGTCAAGAAAAGAAACAATGTTACAATAGTTCTTTATAAAAAAAAAAAAAAAACAGCAGATTGTGGAGCACAACATTGTATGAGCTTTGGGTAAACAGAAGATACACATCTATAGGGGGGCTGACGCCCCAGTGCAACCAATTGTAGTTAGAGGGCCACCGGTGGCCAATCTTGATCTGCTGAAGATAATATTTTACATTAGTAGTACGGTGATACAGAAGGGGAAGACTGAAGGGGGGGGGGGGCATTTGGGCTGATGGCCCTGATTGGAGACACTTCACCATTCAGAGATCAGCCAGAACAGGACCTACAGTCATTTACATATGTTGGACGTTATATATACACATACTCCCCGTTAAGACCGGCTATCATAGTGTCTGATAGAAAGATGTCTTCCAATGTCTTCTTTGTGGCTCTGAGGTGTGTCATGTGATCAAATGCAGAGCGTTGCAAAGAAGGCGGATGCTGAAAATTATGGAAATGTGTTTCACAATAAACCATGTCCTTTAGGAAAAACCACCTTTTTACCAGGTCCATCACACCATCACATACAATACTTTGCACTAACATGTTCTTCAGCCTAAAAAAACTCCATTTCCCTACTATGAAAGGACCAGTTGGTTGAGTTTGCCTCCCAGTCCACCCTATAATGTAGTTTGTAAAATTAAACTTAGAACTGTGGACAATACGCTCTAATAATATCATATAGCCACCTCCTATATTTAGAATTGATGCCTGTAAGGGTATTTTTTTCCCTGAGTGTACAGTTTACCCCTTGCTTGAGTGTGGAGATGCCTCCCATGAAGCTTTGACCCTTGACTTTGGAATGTGTAGCAGTGAAACCCATACCTACTTAAAGTGTTCCCCATGAAGCCTAAGCCTTTGACTTTGGAGTGCCTTGCAGTGAAACTCATGCTTCTTTATGGTGGTCCCCATGAAGCCTTAACCTTTGACTCTGGAGTGCCTTGCAGTAAAAACCATACCCATGCTTCCTTATGGTGGTCCCCACGAAGCTCTGACCTTTGAATTTGGAGTGTCTTGCAGTGAAACCTATACCAACTTATGGTGGTCCCCATGAAGCCTTAACCTTTCACTCTGGAGTGCCTTGCAGTGAAAGCCATAGCTCCTTATGGTGGTCCCCATGAAGCCTTAACCTTTGGTTTTGGAGTGCCTTGCCGTGAAACCCATACCCCCTTTTGGTGATCCCCATGAAGCCTTGAACTTGGAATTTGGAGTCTCTTGCAGTGAAACCCATACTTCCTTATGACAGTCCCCATGAAGCCTTGACCTTTGACTTTGGTGTGCCTTGCAGTAAAAACCCATACCTATTTATGGTGGTCCCCATGAAACCTTAAACTTTGATTTTGGAGTGCCTTGCAGTGAAATCATACTTTGGTATGGTGGTCCCTATGAAGCCTTGACCCTTGACTTTGGAATGTGTAGCAGTGAAACCCATACCTACTTAAAGTGTTCCCTATGAAGCCTTAGCCTTTGACTTGGAGTGCCTTGCAGTGAAACTCATGCTTGTTTATGGTGGTTCCCATGAAGCCTTAACCTTTGACCTCTGGAGTGCCTTGCAGTAAAAACCATACCCACACTTCCTTATGGTGGTCCCCAAGGAAGCATTGACCTTTGAATTTGGAGTGCCTTGCAGTGAAACCCATACTTGCATATGGTGGTCCCCATGAAGCCTTAACCTTTGACTCTGGAGTGCCTTGCAGTAAAAACCATACCCACACTTCCTTATGGTGGTCCCCAAGGAAGCATTGACCTTTGAATTTGGAGTGCCTTGCAGTGAAACCCATACTTGCATATGGTGGTCCCCATGAAGCCTTAACCTTTCACTCTGGAGTGCCTTGCAGTGAAAACCATACCTCCTTATGGTGGTCCCCATGAAGCCTTAACCTTTGATTTTGGAGTGCCTTGCAGTAAAACCAGTACCTATTCATGGTGGTCCCCATGGAGCCTTAACCTTTGATTTTGGAGTGCCTTGCAGTGAAAACCATACCTCATTTTGGTGTTCCCCATGAAGCCTTGACCTTTGACTTTGGAGTGCCTTGCAGTAAAAACCATACCCATGCTTCCTTCTGGTGGTCCCCAAGAAGCTCTGACCTTTGAATTTGGAGTGTCTTGCAGTGAAACCTATATCAACTTATGGTGGTCCCCATGAAGCCTTAAACTTTCACTCTGGAGTGCCTTGCAGTGAAAGCCATAGCTCCTTATGGTGGTCCCCATGAAGCCTTAACCTTTGACTTTGGTGTGCCTTGCAGTAAAACCAGTACCTATTTATGGTAGTCCCCATGGAGGCTTAACCTTCGGTTTTGGAGTGCCTTACCGTGAAAACCATACCGCATTTTGGTGTTCCCCATGAAGCCTTGACCTTTGACTTTGGAGTGCCTTGCAGTAAAAACCCATACCTATTTATGGTGGTCCCCATGGAACCTTAATCTTTGATTTTGGAGTGCCTTGCAGTGGAATCCATACTTTGTTATGGTGGTCCCCATGAAGCCTTTACCTTTGAATTTGGAGTGTCTTGCAGTGAAACTCATAACTACTTATGATGGTCCTCATGAAGCCTTAACCTTTGACTTTGGAGTGCCTTGTTGTGAAATCCATACCTTGTTATGGTGATACTGGGTTCAAGGTGCTCCTTCGTCTCTGGGAGCCCATGCTAACACAATAGTTGGACTCACTCAAAATAGTTCTCCTCATTGAATAGTCAGTATATGACATTTTCGCATTAAACTCAATATGAATCTCAAAAAACAAAAAACAAAATCTGCAGTGAATCACAATTCCACAAAGGAAACGGGATGCAACAGTAGATGAGAACTTGTGCTAATATATATAATATTCTTTCAAGGATAACAATACCTTAATTATTACTAAATGAAACCTCTACAAATGCCTATACGATCCACATGTATCAACATGAAATTCCCAGAAACCAACCCTCCTATCACCCAATCTAATTTAATATTCCCTGATATTACGAAGTTGACTGGTGGGTGGGAGATAATACCTGTAGTTCTTATTACAACCACATCAGGTTATGTGCAACATATTTCCCAGCTATGACCAAACAAATAGTCCAGCTGGAGGATTGTAAAAGCCACTGCTTCTTTAAACACCCTAATGACGTCAGTTATGACGAAACTAATAGGGTGGAGTCAATGCTCAGTGTTTCACATGTGATCTGCAGATCGTTTTTTACCTTGCAAACTTTCATCTTTGTCTGTTGGGACTTATGCTATTTCAAATCAACCATGACGGTTTAATGCTATTTTGGCGTTCTTCTCCTTTCTTTTATCATACTTGGGATTGAGAAGCAAAGAGAGCAGCCACTTACGTTGATACTTCCATCATCCTGTCTACATCCAAAGGATGGATCGCAAGCATTATACCAATCCACGCTTTACTAGGCTCCTATACTATGGAGTCTACTCATCTGGTAAGGGCACAGCCTTTCTTTTTATCACGGTGGAAGGTGCACTTTTGGTGTTCAATCGTTTACCATCACTTTACGAACATTTAGGAACATTTTATCTATGCTGGATTTTTTCACGGATATGAACATTTATATTTTTGCTGTTCTCATGGACTTAGCACAGTATATATAAGTTAGATTTTTGGTTTCATCACTTTTTATATTAGCACGGCAATTTTAGCTTTTTTTTTGTTTGTCTTTAACACCCTAATGTGGCCTTGGCAAGGACGGGGCAGTTTAGGGGCAATAAAGAATGTTTCATAGCCGGCAAAAGTCTATGCGATTGGGCCGCTGCCCCATCGTTGAGAAGAGGGGAGGAAGCGCTTGACCGCAAAGCGGCGCGTTGGCGACACATCTGCCATCTACGGTCGCTCGTCCTCATTGACATGCCCATCGGTTCTGGCTACATCCCCATAGATAATGTAGTGGAACATTTCAGTCTGAGTTTTACAAGAACAGAAAATCTGCAGCGAAGGGCCTATTAAATTCACGATTGCGTCTCCTCATTAAACTTTCACAGTATACTTAATAATTCATACATTATTGTTTCACTCTCTAAAAATAGCCGTTTTATTCAGCCTCAGTACAGAAAATCGCAGTCAGAAATCACAGAACCGCATCGGCTTTAAGAGACCCCCTTCTTTCCATCCTAAATCCATGGGAATGAGGGCCTGAAATGATTGGTCTCCAACCCTCCCCATGGGGACGTCTCTGTGGGACACACCACTTGTGTAGAGACCAGGGGTCCCCAAACTGCGGCTCGGGGGGGCAGATGTGGCCCTTTGCCTGCCTTTATCCAGCCCTCGGGACACTATTGTTGGTCCCACTGATATGAGACACTATTCTGTCCTCTGACACCAAACATGGGGTGACATTCCTCCTACTGACTCCAACAATTGGGCACCATTCCTCCAAATACCAAAGATGGGTCACTCTTTACTCTCACTGATGCCAGCAGAATGTTCTTCTCCCTCTGGCCACAGTCCGGCCCCCCTAAATTCTGAAGAACAGTAAACCGGCCCTTTGTTTGGAAAGTTTGGAGACCCCCGGTGTAGAAGTAGGCGTCTATCTATATACTTAATGTGTGGTCGCTGGTGCTGGGACCCCCTCCCACAGTCATGTAGGTTTGCACACTGTACACCTTTGTGGGGTGGGGGGGGGGGCAGATGACATTTTTTCAGGATGCCTAAACTTTGCTCCTGGCATTGGGCAATGAGCCCGTCCTTCAATCCCTACCTGACTGGCACAGAGGCACACAAGAAGCTTCTCTCATTTTCTTCTGACACCATTTGGACTGACCTCTGTTGCATATTATGAACCATAAGAGCATGGGCGTCCACAGAACTTTTTTCGGGGGGGGGGGGGGGGGGGGGGGGGGGCATCATGTCACCCATGCTCCACCCCTTTCTGACAATGTCATGAAGGGGAGGGGCTTAGTCATATAAAGTGCAGGCATGCAAAGGTTTGAGAAACCTGATGCAAAAGCTTAATAGAAGGATCGAGCTGCCATTGTCCGATCAGCAATTTCAAATCTGTTTTTAACCCCTACCCTGCCCCGCCCCTAAACACGCCCTTGTAAATTATCTCATGAAATGACACTGCTAAATGTTTTATGCAGAATTAAGTTCCAAAAATAAATATTAACAACAACTTTAACAATATTAACATGAAGCATATCAGTGCCCATCAGTGCAGCCTCATCAGTGCCCATCAGTGCCCATCAGTGCAGCCTAACAGTGGCCATCAGTGCAGCCTAACAGTGGCCATCAGTGCAGCCTCATCAGTGCCCATCAGTGCCCATCAGTGCAGCCTAACAGTGGCCATCAGTGCAGCCTCATCAGTGCCCATCAGTGCCCATCAGTGCAGCCTAACAGTGGCCATCAGTGCAGCCTCATCAGTGCCCATCAGTGCAGCCTAACAGTGGCCATCAGTGCAGCCTCATCAGTGCCCATCAGTGCAGCTTAGCAGTTCTACCTCATCAGTGCCTATCAGTGCATCCTCATCAGTGCCCATCAGTGCAGCTTAGCAGTTCCACCTCATCAGTGCCCATCAGTGCAGCCTATCAGTGCCCATCAGTGCAGCCTATCATTGTCCATCAGCGCAGCCTATCAGTGGCCATCAGTGCAGCCTATCATTGCCCACCAGTGCAGCCTATCAGTGGACATCAGTGCAGCCTACCATTGCCCATCAGTGCAGCCTATCAGTGCCCATCAGTGCAGCCTATCATTGTCCATCAGTGCAGCCTATCAGTGCCCATCAGTGCAGCCTATCAGTGCCCATCAGTGCAGCCTATCATTGCCCATCAGTGCAGCCTATCAGTGGCCATCAGTGCAGCCTATCAGTGCCCATCAGTGCAGCCTATCATTGCCCATCAGTGCAGCCTATCAGTGGCCATCAGTGCAGCCTATCAGTGCCCATCAGTGCAGCCTATCATTGCCCATCAGTGCAGCCTATCAGTGGCCATCAGTGCAGCCTATCAGTGGCCATCAGTGCAGCCTATCATTGCCCACCAGTGCAGCCTATCAGTGGCCATCAGTGCAGCCTATCAGTGGCCATCAGTGCAGCCTATCATTGCCCATCAGTGCAGCCTATCAGTGGCCATCAGTGCAGCCTATCAGTGGCCATCAGTGCAGCCTATCATTGCCCACCAGTGCAGCCTATCAGTGGCCATCAGTGCAGCCTATCAGTGCCCATCAGTGCAGCCTATCATTGCCCATCAGTGCAGCCTATCAGTGGCCATCAGTGCAGCCTACCATTGCCCATCAGTGCAGCCTATCATTGCCAAAACGTGCAGCCTCATCAGTGCCCAGCAATGCATCAGGGAGGAATCAGGAGGATCTGCCGGCCAGGTCGCACAGAGCGGGGATCTCCCGCTGGGACACATGTTGTATATGAATAGCTGCCGCTGTCAAAGTCCCGCCTCATAGACCGGCTATGCTAATAGACTGCACACTGGTCCAATGCCGGTCCAGGAGGCGGGACTTTGTTTGACATCGGTCGGCAGTTCATATACAAGCCGCGTCTCAGTGGGAGATCCCCACTTTGTGTCATCCGGCTGCCCGATCTTTCTGACAGTTTCCCGGCTGATTGTTTCCGGTAGAAGCAATACGTGCGTGTGCGGACACCTTGCCCTCCCCATGCTAATGCCAATGCATAGGAGAGTTCAGGGTACTGTAAGATCTGGGAACCGCTGTGCTTGCAGGAGATAGAGCGGGCCAGAGAGTCCTAATGGTGGAGTCCAGGCCTTTTTCAACCTTTTCAATGCAGAGGAACCCTTGAAAAAACTTTCCGGTCTCAAGGAACCTTTGCTAAAAGTTACTGGCCAAACTGTGAGTGTGATCAAGTAGGTGTTGCTTGATGGTGTATGGCAGGGGTGCCCAACCCCTCGGAGCCCTCTGGTGTGGCCTGCGGACCTCCTTGCTCTGGGGTGTCGGGTCAGCAAGCAAGGTTCCCGACCCGCCATTCCAGAGCGTCAGTGTTGTGAATGGAGCCGGCGCTAGAGGAAGCGCGGTGGTGGAGGGAGCCGAGCCCCATAATCCGATGCTTCCTGTGTAACGCCAGCTCCTGCCACAGGCGGAGTGATACTAATCGCACTCCGGAATTAACATAAAAATACTGCGCTATACACATAAATAAACAATAGCAGCCAGCACTACAATCCTAACAAAAATTGTGCGAACGAATAAAGTGAAAGCAGCGCGCATGCGGCTCCCAGCAGGAGGTCCGGTGCATCCCGGTTCACCATTTCAGGTCCGATTTAAGCCCCGAATTTTTGGCTGAATTCGGACCTGAAATGGACCAAAAGACGCCCAGGGCCTCTGTGCAAATTCACACCGGAGCCGCAGCGGAGATGCGTGAACCGGCTCCTTAGAGAACTCCATAGAGAGCTGGCCAAAATCCCCTGCTATTGCGAATCGGATGCGGAGGAAACCATCATCAGTGTGAACCCAGCCTAAAACATTAATCCATTAGTATATATCAGTGATGGGGAACCTTGGCACCCCAGATGTTTTGGAACTACATTTCCCATAATGCTCATGCACTCTGCGGTGTAGGTGAGCATCATGGGCATAGGCGTCTCCAGGGGGTGGCTATTGAGGCTGTAGCCCCCAATCTGGAGCCCATAGCCCCGAGTCTCTTGCCGCAGGGTCCCTGCCTATCCAGCGGGTTGCAGCTGTGGCGGGCGAGCGGACTGCATTAGAGGTGGTGGATAAGAGGAGAGAGACGTGCGGGCGGACGAGCAGAGATGACATCATCTCTCTCCGCCCGCTCCACGTCACCACACTTCCGCCCTCACAGCCACTTCAATGTGGGAGCGATGTGCGGCGGGGAGCAGAGAGATGACATCATCTCTCACTGCCCGCCACACATCAGCGCTCTTCCGCCCTCACAGCGCGGGGATCTCTTCAATGTCGCAGGTGCGGCGGGGAGCAGAGAGATTCCATCATCTCTCACTGCCCGCTCCCTGGCCCTCACTAAATGGACCAGTGCTGCCACCAATGCAGTGACAATGCACATTTGGTGGCACTGGCTGGCATGGCAAGTGACAATCCACATCAGTTGGCAAGTGACAACCCACATCTAGTGGCAGGTGACGTGGCAATTGACAATCTGCAAATGGTGGCAGGTGACGTGGCAAGTGACAATCTGCAAATGGTGGCAGGTGACGTGGCAAGTGACAATCTGCAAATGTTGGCAGGTGACGTGGCAAGTGACAATCTGCAAATGGTGGCAGGTGACGTGGCAAGTGACAATCTGCAAATGTTGGCAGGTGACGTGGCAAGTGACAATCTGCAAATGGTGGCAGGTGACGTGGCAAGTGACAATCTGCAAATGGTGGCAGGTGACGTGGCAAGTGACAATCTGCAAATGGTGGCAGGTGACGTGGCAAGTGACAATCTGCAAATGGTGGCAGGTGACGTGGCAAGTGACAATCTGCATCTGGTGGCAGGTGACGTGGCAAGTGACAATCTGCATCTGGTGGCAGGTGACGTGGCAAGTGACAATCTGCAAATGGTGGCAGGTGACGTGGCAAGTGACAATCTGCATCTGGTGGCAGGTGACGTGGCAAGTGACAATCTGCAAATGGTGGCAGGTGACGTGGCAAGTGACAATCTGCAAATGGTGGCAGGTGACGTGGCAAGTGACACGCCCAGGGCTCCCACCGATTCTGCATTATGGTGAGTTGAACCACCTCATTATATATTAGAATGTAACAATAGAAACAATGTGCTTCGATCACCCTGACACCATATTAACCTTGGTGCCATGATGATTGAAACGCCAACGCCAGCCTTTACCCGTGAATAATTGCTTACCACCGGCATGCAGACCCCCCCCCCCCCCGCCCACGCTGGCAAAAAAGGTTGGTGACCGCTGCTATGGGCTCTAGCCCCAGATCTTTTGCAGACCTAGGAACGCCCCTGATCATGGGAAATGTAGTTCCAAAACATCTGGTGTGCCAAGGTTCACCATCACTGGTCTATATTGATGGGAAGGAATCCAGGAGTGTAGGACTAAAGGAGTCACCGCCGTGTGTGCATCCACCACCCAGGGGAGAAGGTTAAATACGCTTTACCAGAAGGTAGCATCAACCACGCATGTGATATCAAAGCTCTGGATAGCGAGTGGTGCAATTCCTCCTCCTCAACTGAGCCACCTCGGGCAACCTCGAGCCGGCATGTGAGAATATGGATCGGTACGGGAATGTCCCAGACGGTAAAAAAAAACTTCGTTCCACCACAAAACCGCCTGGTAGGTTTATGGTTAACAGCATCCATAAAAAAACAACAGAAAGCCTCCACAACCGTATGGTTACGGGTTTGTTTGCAATAAAAAAAGGCTTTACATAGATCCCAAGATGTATTGCATCAAGTAAAAAAATCTCCTCTATGATCACGAAAGCATAAAATTCTTTCACGGAAAGGCCTCATCAAACCCGACGCGTTTCGTCTATGAAGACTTCAACTGGGGTTTGATGAGTCCTTCCCATGGCATTGCACCTTTTTGAATTTTATGCTTTTGTGATCACAGAGGAGATTTTTTTTACTTGATGCAATACATCTTGGGATCTATGTAAAGCCTTTTTATTCCAAATAAACCCGTAACCATACGGTTTTTCACTATGTGGAGGCTTTCTGTTGTTTTGTTATGGATGCTGTTAACCATAAACCTACCAGACGGTTCTGTGGTGGAAGGAAGTTTTTTACCGTCTGGGACATTTCCATACCGATCCATACTCTCACATTCCGGCTCGAGGTTGCCCGAGGTGGCTCAGCCGAGGAGGAGGAATTGCACCACTCGCTATGCAGAGCTTTGATATCACATGCCTGGTTGATGCTACCTTCTGGTAAAGCGTATTTAACCTTCTCCCCTGGGTGGTGGACGCACACACGGCAGTGACTCCTTTAGTCCTACACTCCTGGATTCAGTATGTGTCAGAACCAGCAATACACCCAATGACTGTCAGGGTATAACCTGATCCTTACACTTACTGACACTTAACCCCCAAGTATGTGTCAGGGACAGCAATATCCCCCAGTAGGTGCCAGAGCCAGAAAACGGCCCCCGGTAAGTGTCAGGCCCAGAAATAGCCCCTGGTAAATTTCAGGGCCAGCAACAGCCCCCAGTAAGTGTCAGGACCAGCAACAGCCCCCAGTGTCAGGGCCAGCAATATACCCCAGTAGGTGCCAGGGCCAGCAACAGCCCCCAGTAAGTGTCAGGACCAGCAACAGCCCCCAGTGTCAGGGCCAGCAATATACCCCAGTAGGTGCCAGGGCCAGAAACAGCACCCGGTAAGTGTCAAGGCCAGAAATAGCCCCTATTAAGTGTCAGGGCCAGAAATAGCTCCCAGTAAGTGTCAGGGGCAGAAATAGCATCCGGTAAGCATCAGGGTCAGCAACAGCTCCCAGTAAGTGTCAGGGCCAGCAATCAACCCCAAGAAGCATCAGGGCCAGCAATAGCTCAAAGTAGGTGCCAGGACCAGAAACAGCACCCAGTAAGTGTCAAGGCCAGAAATAGCCCCTATTAAGCGTCAGGGCCAGCATTAGCCCCAGTAAGTGTCAGGGGCAGAAACAGCGTCCGGTAAGCATCAGGGCCAGCAACAGCTCCCAGTAAGTGTCAGGGCCAGCAATCGCAGCCAAGAAGCATCAGGGCCAGCAATAGCCCCCAGTAAGCATCAGGGCAAGCAACAGCCCCGGTAAGCATCAGGGTCAGCAATAGCTCCAAGTGTCAGTGCCAGCAATCGCACCCAAGAAGCATCAGGGCAAGCAATAGCCCCCAGTAAACATCAGGGCAAGCAACAGCTCCAGTAAATGTCAGGGCCAGCAATAGCCCCCAGTAAGTTTCAGGCCATACATAGCCCCCGGTGAGTGTCAGGGCCAGCCACAGCTCCCAGTAAGTGTCAGGGCCAGCAATCGCAGCCAAGAAGCATCAGGGCCAGCAATAGCCCCCAGTAAGCATCAGGGCAAGCAACAGCCCCGGTAAGCATCAGGGTTAGCAATAGCTCCAAGTGTCAGTGCCAGCAATTGCACCCAAGAAGCATCAGGGCAAGCAATAGCCCCCAGTAAACATCAGGGCAAGCAACAGCTCCAGTAAATGTCAGGGCCAGCAATAGCCCCCAGTAAGTTGCAGGCCATACATAGCCCCCGGTGAGTGTCAGGGCCAGCAACAGCCCCCAGTAAGAATCAGGGCCAGCAATATCCCCCAGTAAGCGTCAAGGCAAGCAATAGTCCCCAGTAAGTGTCAGGCCAAGCAACAGCCCCAGTAAGTTTCAGGGCCAACAATAGCCCCCAGTAAGCGTCAGGGCCAGCAATAGCCCCCAGTAAGTGTCAGGGCCAGCTATAGCCCCCAGTAAGCGTCAGGGCCAGCAATAGCCCCCAGTAAGTGTCAGGGCCAGCAATAGTCCCCAGTAAGCGTCAGGGCCAGCAATAGTCCCCAGTAAGTCCTTATTCAGAAAAATCCACAAAGCAAGAATAACCGCTTCCCTTTCCTCCTTATCACTCACAAAAATAGCCCCCCATAAGTGTCAGGGTATAACCTGATCCTTACACTTACTGACACTTAACCTTAAGTAAATGTCAGGGCCAGCAATATACCCCAGTAGGTGCCAGGGCCAGAAACAGCACCTGGTAAGTGTCAGGGCCAGAAATAGCTCCCAGTAAGTGTCAGGGCCAGCAATTGCCCCCAGTAAGTTTCAGGCCATCAACAGCCCCAGTAAGTGTCAGAGTTCCCTTACCGAGAAAAATCCGCAAAGCAAGAATAATCGCTTTCTTTTCCTCCTTATCACTATATTAAAAAAAAAAAAGACAATTCTCCCTCCCGGCACACTTCCACCCCCCTCCAAAAACACAAATTGAAAAAAAAAAAACCTGTGTTAATGTGGAAAATACTGCATTGTAGCCACTAGATGGCACTAAGTATTATAGGAAATAAGTATGCTCCACAGTTCCATCTAGTGGCCATAATGCATTATTTTCCTCATTAACACTTTAAACATCCAATTTGCGAATGTAGCGTCAGAGCGTGCGATTTTGTGCGATCTGCACAGAATGAATTTACATGAAGTTCCAGTGAGGGGGGACAGCTATGCATTTTTTTATAAATACACTTCATAGTTATCGTCATGGTAACTGATGAATATCAAGGCTGCTAAACTTAGTCATGGCATCTAAGCTTACTAAAAACCCTCCGGTCGCGAAAGGGTTACGTAATTGCCATTTTTTTGGCCGCCCCGTTCTATTCTCCTCCAATTTTCAAATCCTGAAAAGGAAAGCTGCGACGTTAACGTGAAATTGATTTTTTTTTTTTTTGGAGGCTCTTTTCTCATCTCGGCGTACAGCGTGCAAAGGAAAACCCAGCAACGTTTTTTTTTTTTCCCCGCGAATTCATCGCGCCGTGAACAATCTCTCGGAAATTCAGGAGGCATCATTAAGGATTACAGATGAATATTCATGATTAAAAATAAATTACATGTCATTTCCAGTGTTGTTGACAAGGAAAAGCGACTTCAAAGTTCAGCGGGAACGCAGCGCGCCTCGCGTTCTGTGTACTGGAAGGCGGACTGGTTTAGAATTCTAAAATCTCTCTTTTTTTTTTTTATCCGGAGTTGTAAATTAAGCCGGAGAAGACGAGTTATTAGGTTATTATAACTGGAAAAATAATGAAAAAAGAGAAAATAAGTAAAAAAACTGGGTAAATATTGATGGAGAAACGTCTCGTTCGTTGGATGATTGACAAATGGGATGAAAAAAATGGTTTGAAAAGATGCTTCAACCCAACTCCAACAAAGATCCATGTCTTGCATTATGATCCTCAGTCCACTAGCCCACAGTATATCCATCCTCAGCCCCTACCAGCAGGCCACATCCTATGGATTTCCTTTCAAGAACGTGAATCTGGATTATGATTAGACTAACTAGCCATATTTATCTGGGCTTGTGTAAGGAGATCCACAGGACTTGGGGGGTGAGGGCCCGATGACAGGTTTGGGAGCCTTGCTTCGAGACCCACATAGGTGCCGTTTGATCTTGACAACTTCAAAACCACTTCATATTCTAGAATTAAGGCCTGACCCTCCTCAGCCACCTGCTTCAAGTCCTGACCACCTCATCTGTCTGCCTTTATTCCTGACCTCCTCAGTCGCCTTCTTCGAATTTTGACCTCCTCAGCCACCTGCTTCAAGTCCTGACCACCTCATCGGCCTGCCATGATTCTTCGCCTCCTCAATCACCTTTCTCGAATCTTGACCTCCTCAGCCACCTGCTTCAAGTCCTGACCACCTCATCGGTCTGCCATGGTTCTTCACCTCCTTAGTCACCTTAATCGAAGTTTGACCTCCTCAGCCACCTGCTTCAAGCCCTGACCACCTCATCGGCCTGCCATGATTCTTCACCTCCTCAGTCACCTTAATCAAATCTTGACCTCCTCAGCCACCTGCTAAAAGTACTGACCACCTCATCGGCCTACCATGATTCTTCACCTCCTCAGTCACCTTCCTCAAATCTTGACCTCCTCAGCCACCTGCATCAAGTCCTGACCACCTCATCTGCCTGCCATGATTGTTCACCTCCTCAGTGACCTTCCTTGAATTTTGACCTCCTCAGCCACCTGCTTCAAGTCCTGACCACCTCATCTGTCTGCCTTTATTCCTGACCTCCTCAGTCGCCTTCTTCGAATTTTGACCTCCTCAGCCACCTGCTTCAAGCCCTGACCACCTCATCGGCCTGCCATGATTCTTCACCTCCTCAGTCACCTTAATCAAATCTTGACCTCCTCAGCCACCTGCTAAAAGTACTGACCACCTCATCGGCCTACCATGATTCTTCACCTCCTCAGTCAGCTTCCTCAAATCTTTACCTCCTAAGCTACCTGCTTCAAGTCCTGACCACCTCATCGGCCTGCCATGATTCTTCACCTCTTCAGTTACCTTGAATGAATGAATAAATGAATGATTTGTAAAGCGCTGCAATTGCGAACTGAATCGCCTCAAGGCGCTAGATGTATTCTCTGTAGCCAGCTTCTAGAAAAGGAAGGTCTTTAGTTTTTTCCTGAAGGCCTGGTGGTTTTCTTCCATGCGGAGGTTGGTTGGGAGAGCATTCCATAGTCGAGGTCCTTGGACTGCAAATCTACGTTCTCCCTTTGCTTTGTAGCGGTATTTGGGAATGATGAGGAGGTTTTGGTTAGCTGATCGAAGACTGCGATTCGGTGTGTAGTGTTTTATTTTTTCCCGGAGATATTGCGGAGCGTTTCCTTGTATGCATTTATGGGTGAGGCAGAGGGTCTTGAATATGATCCGATTCTTCACAGTTAGCAAATGTAGGCTTTTTAGGGATGGGGAGATGGATTCCCAGGGCTTTTTTCCTGTTAACAGTCTTGCCGCCGTATTTTGGATGAGTTGCAAGCGCGCAAGCTGATATTGGGGTAGACCTACGTAGAGGGAATTTGCGTAGTCGAGTCGGGAATTGATGATTGTTCCAACAACTGCCGCTTTGTCCTCTTCTGGGATGAAGGGGATGAGTCTGCGAAGCAGGCGGAGGAGGTGGTGGGATCCGCTCACCACCGATCCTATTTGTGCATCCATTGTCATTCCTGAGTCAAAGATGACTCTGAGACTCTTGACTTTGGTGCTGGGGGAGATGGTCTGTCCGAGGATGGAGGGTGGTGTCCACGGAGTCTTAATTTTGGAATTTTTGTTGGCTTGCAGGAGAAGAAGTTCTGTTTTTGATCCGTTGAGTTTGAGGGAGTTAGTGGTCATCCAGTCATTGATTAAAGTGAGGCATTTCTGTAGTTGCTGATGATGATCTTTTTGTCCGTTAATGCGAAGGTAGAGTTGGGTGTCGTCTGCGTATGAGTGGAAGCAGAGGTCCATTTTCCTGATGATATTGAGAAGCGGCGGATGTAGATGTTAAATAGCACTGGTGACAAGGGTGAGCCCTGAGGGACTCCACAGGAGACTGCCCGAGATTCCGAGGTGAATGTTCCTAGTTTCACTGTCTGAGAGCGATTCTCTAAGAAGGATGTAAACCATTTTAGGGCAGAATCTGTGGCTCCTGCAACTCCTCAAATCTTTACCTCCTCAGCCACCTGCTTCAAGTCCTGACCACCTTATCTGTCTAACTTTATTCCTGACCTCCCCAGTCGCCTTCCTCAAATCTTGACCTCCTCAGCCACCTGCTAAAAGTCCTGACCACCTCATCGGCCTTCCTTGATTCTTCACCTCCTCTGTCACCTTCCTCAAATTTTGACCTCCTCAGTCACCTGCTTCAAGTCCTGACCACCTCAACTGTCTGCCTTTATTCCTGACCTCCTCAGTCGCCTTCCTCGAATCTTGACCTCCTCAGCCACCTGCTAAAAGTCCTGACCACCTCATCGGCCTGCCATGATTCTTCACCTCCTCAGTTACCTTCCTCAAATCTTTACCTCCTCAGCCACCTGCTTCAAGTCCTGACCACCTTATCTGTCTAACTTTATTCCTGACCTCCTCAGTCGCCTTCCTCGAATCTTGACCTCCTCAGCTGCCTGCTTCAAGTCCTGACCACCTTATCTGCCTGCCATGATTCTTCACCTCCTCAGGCACCTTCCTCGAATTTTGACCTACTCAGCCACCTATTTCAAGCCCTGACCATCTCATCGGCCTGCCATTATTCTTCACCTCCTCAGTCACCTTCCTCAAATCTTTACCTCCTCAGCTGCCTGCTTTGGCTTCTGTTCTCAGCTTCCTGCATTCACTTGTGACCTCCTCAGCTGCCTGCCCTGACTTCTGACTTCCATGGTCATCTGCCTCATCTCCTGACCTCTTCAGCTGCCTGCCTCAGTGGAAAACAGTAATAAAATGGTGACAGAATTAGTAAACAGTATTTTATAAACGGGATGAAAACAAATAAGGAGAATAAAAACAAGGATAACAATTTATAGAAGATCAGCCTGAGCCCCAGCAATAGGCACTATAGGTAGCCCCCCATCAGTAGACCCCTATCAGTAGCTCCCCATTAGTAGACCCCTATCAATACCCCCCATCAGTAGACCCCCATCAGTAGACCCCTATCAGTAGCTCCCCATCAGTAGACCTCTATCAGTATCCCCGCATCAGTAGACCCCTATCAGTACCCCCCATCAGTAGACCCCTATCAGTACCCCCCCATCAGTAGACCCCTATCAGTACCCCCCCATCAGTAGACCCCTATCAGTAGACCCCCATCAGTACCCCCCGATCAGTAGACCCCCATCAGTACCCCCCCATCAGTAGACCCCCATCAGTAGACCCCCATCAGTACCCCCCCATCAGTAGACCCCCATCAGTAGACCCCCATCAGTACCCCCCCATCAGTAGACCCCCATCAGTACCCCCCATCAGTAGACTCCTATCAGTACCCCCCATCAGTAGACTTCTATCAGTACCCCCCCATCAGTAGACCCCCATCAGTAGACCCCCATCAGTAGACCCCTATCATCACCCCCCATCAGTAGACCCCTATCAATACCCTCCGATCAATACAATGTGCATTAGAAGCTGCAGCAAATAGAGCCCCGCCTCATTTCCTGGCTGAAGGACGCCGGACATCATCTAGCACTTTCCTACCCAGCCTGATTGTCCCTGGCCGAGAAATCAGGCACAGTCCTTTGAAATCAGGGACAGTCCCTCAAACATCAGGGACAGTTCCTCGAAAATCAGGGACAGTCCCTCGAAATCAGGGACAGTCCCTTGAAATCAGGGACAGTCCTTCAAAATCAAGGACAGTCCCTCGGAATCAGGGACAGTCCCTTGAAATCAGGGACAGTCCTTCAAACCCAGGGACAGTCCTTCAAAAATCAGGGACAGTCCCTCGAAATCAGGGACAATCCTTCGAAATCAGGGACAGTTGGGTGATATGCACTCCTCCAACCTGACACCCACCCATTAAGCCATTCTGATATTTGCATAACCCCTCCCACCGATTGCATCAGTACTGAGGGCTCTGGAGAGGAGTACTGAGGGCGGGGGCTGGGATGTTTTCAAGAAGCGATGTACCGATCCCTGCCGGCCCCTCCCACCAGCCATGATCTGCCTGCATTGCATAGAGAAGCACAGAGATCCAGTGATGACATCACAGGGACTAAAGGAAGGTGTGAAATGAAAGATTTAATTAGCAGGTTAACGATGGGGGAGGGGGGACCCAGGGAAGGAAAAATATAAGCAGCTTTAACGCCAAATGTGGCGGTTGATTTATGGAGATATAAAAGTAAAGCCTTACGAAACAAACTATTCAATGAAAAGCTTTTATGTCTTCCTCAAATCATAAAAAATAAAATCCCCGGCGCCATTATGCATCAAACAAGACGACGGTAATGGCGCGTTTATAGGGGATGTTCTGCGGAAAGTTTGCAGTAATGTCACATTTAGCGTTAATGGCCGCCACAAAATTACCGAAATGTAATTACAGATCTTTTCTGGTTGTTTTTTTTACGACTCGCAGCGGAAAGAGACGGGATTTTATTAAAGGGATAAATAAAAACCCCGGCGTGATGTTGTCAGCGAGAAACGCCCGGATCTCCCCGAGTTCGTAAATGACGGATCGCGGAGGAGCCCGAGGTGGGAGGAGCCCGGGTTATGGATTTTACAGATCGATTGTCTGCCATTGTGATCAAATAAAGTGAATGGAAACCCCCAAATGGATGAATATGTGAAAAGTTTGTGGGGGGGGGGGCATTTGTATTCAGCCCCCTTTACTCTGATAACTAAAATCTAGTGGAACCAATTGCCTTCAGAAGTCACCTAATTAGTAAATAGAGTCCACCTGTGTGTCATTTAATCTCAGTATAAATACAGCTGTTCTGTGAAGCCCTCAGAGGTTTGTTAGAGAACTTTAGTGAACAAACAGCATCATGAAGGCCAAGGAACACACCAGACAGGTCAGGGATAAAGTTGTGGAGAAGTATAAAGCAGGGTTAGGTTAAAAAAAAATCTCCCAAGCTTTGATCATCTCACGGAGCTCTGTTCAATCCATCATCGGAAAATGGAAAGAGTATGGCACAACTGCAAACCTACCAAGACATGGCCGTCCACCTAAACTGACCGGCCGGGCAAGGAGAGCATTCATCAGAGAAGAGCCAAGAGGTCCATGGTAACTCTGGAGGAGCTGCAGAGATCCACAGCTCAGGTGGGAGAATCTGTCCACAGGACAACTATTAGTCGTGTTCTCCACAAATCTGCCCTTTATGGAAGAGTGACAAGAAGAAAGACATTGGTGAAAGAAAGTCATAAGAAGTCCTGTTTGTAGTTTGTGAGAAGCCATGTGGAGGACACAGCAAACATGTGGAAGAAGGTGATCTGGTCACATGAGACCAACATTCTACTTTATGGTCTAAAAGTAAAACGCTATGTGTGGGGAAAACTAACACTGAACATCACCCTGAACACACCATCCCCACCGTGAAACATGGTGGTGGCAGCATCATGTGGTGGGGATGGTTTTCTTCAGCAGGGACAGGGAAGCTGGTCAGAGTTGATGGGAAGATGGATGGAGACAAATACAGGAGAATCTTAGAAGAAAACCTGTTAGAGTCTACAAAAGACTTGAGACTGGGGCGGAGGTTCACCTTCCAGCAGGACAACGACCCGAAACATCCAGCCAGAGCTACAATGGAATGGTTTAGATCAAAGCATATTCATGTGTTAGAATGGCCCAGTCACAGTCCAGACCTAAATCACATTGAGAATCTGTGGCAAGACTTGAAAATTGCTGTTCACAGACGCTCTCCATCCAATCTGACAGAGCTTGAGATATTTTACAAAGAAGAATGGGCAGAAATGTCCTCTCTAGATGTGCAAAGCTGGTAGAGACATCCCCAAAAAGACCTGTAGAGAAAGGGGGTTCTACAAAGTATTGACTCCGGGGGGCGCCATACAAATGCCCCCCCCACACTTTTCACATATTTATTTGTATCATTTATCATTTTCCTTCCACTTCACAATTATGTGACACTTTGTGTTGGTCTATCACATAAAATCCCAATAAATTACATTTACGCTTTTGGTTGTAACATGACAAAATGTGGGAAATTTCAAGGGGTATGAATACTTTTTCATGACACTGTATGTGTTGGCACAGTCATTTGTAGTCACCAGGACGGGGTGACAACACAGAGTCTCTTGGAAATAGTCCAGGAGAAGGTAAGAGGGGGGGGGGATAGTGACCTGGGGTGTGCCGTGGTCAGTATGCCCAAAAGGGGGCATACTCAAAGTGATCAGAGAAAGTAGAGTTGAGGGGTGGGTGGGGTAACGTGAAGGGTAACGTTGACGGGGTGAGAGGGTTGAGAGTAGGTATTTATGGAGCAAGACTCCTCTTTTAAATTCAGGCTGAAATGTGGTCACCCTTCCTATTAGTACACAAAGTCTCTTGGAAATAGGCCAGGAGAAGGTAAGAGGGGGAGGGGGGAATAGTCACCTGCGGTGTCACGTGGTCAGTATATGCCTACAAGGGGGCAAAAATAAAAGACAGTAGGATGAGAGCGAGAAAAGGAGTTTAATTCGAACAATGAGGAACAGATTAGTCAGCCAAGTGTGAAAATGCGCGAGACATCTCAACACGTGGATCCGGGAAACAACCGGAGTAGCAGGATGAGGTCCACCTACCTAACTTCTTGATGGCCCCTTGCCAAGAGGCTGCTGAGGCAGCACCTATCCTGAAAGAACGGCCAGGGTATGATTTAGGGTCCAAACCTAGGTTCACTAGGAGAGTGCGGCAATGTTTGACGAGCTGTGCTGTGGTGAGAGGGGCACTTGGTGAATGGTAAGAGTGGGCTATCCTTGGATTTGTCTGCTGACTGCTCCACAAGTTGGCCGAGGACTGCTACCGGGCACCATGCAGTGTGGGTCTCAAAAAACGTAATATCAGTACCGGCTCCTGACTGCTGTGTCTTGCACACGTCTAGGGGCAACTGGAAATGGTCGGGGTATCTGGCTAACTGCTTGATTAGCAGCGTACGGGACTTCGTACCAGTACATGTAAATTCGCCTGGCCTTAGGAAACCATAAATGGCTGCCTTGAAGACCAGGCTAGGTAGTTGCCCGAAGGGGGACCCGGTAAGCATATCAGACATGCTACGGAATATCTGCCCTGTGATGGGGAGCCTGCTGGTCGTGGCTGGGAGGGGGGAGGGGCTACTTCTCTGAATCCCCTTAAATATGGCCTTGATGGGGTGTGCCGCAAAAAACAAGGGCCTACCGGGGTGCAGGAAGGATGCAAAGTGTTGGGTTCCTGCCAAATATGTCCTAACGGTGTATACTGCACTGGTCTGAGGATGTTTTGCCTTCTCTGGTTCCTGCTGCGTCCCCCAAAGTCGCGTGACTGGCTTGCGATTTCCTTGAGACTTGCTTGTGCCATTTAACATAGCAGCCTATGGCACTCAAATCGCACCAAAAGTCGAAGAAAATGAGTGCGGGAACTTTTTGGGTCGCACTAATTAAGGCGGCGCCCATTGAAATGAATGTGTTTTTTTTTTACTTGTCACGTGACTTTTTTGTGTCTCAAGTCGCAAGCAGTGTAAACCGGAGTTATAAGGGGCCCCCGCAACTCCCAGGAAGGGCCCAGGGACCAATGGAAAGGGCCCAGGTGGTTTGGGGGGGGGGGGGCTTCATGGTTTCTTGCACCGGGGGGGCACTGAAGTTTCTAGTTACACCTCTGCCTTGAACAGTATATAAGAAGGTCTTTATGGTCCAGGTTTGGCATTTCCCCACAAAGCCTGGTTGAACCTCTCTTCCCCCCGGGGAGAGGCTCAACCAGCTGACCAGTAGAACAAGAAGGAGCACCAAACAAATGAGCGTCCAAGAATGTATTTTATTAACTCGACAAATTACAACAGGGTAATACAACAACGCGTTTCAGGGGGGGCCAAACAATCCTTCATCAAGGCTGTACCGGCATCGTCATATCTGATGGTCCCAAAACTAAATACCTGGATGTACCTATCAGAAGCCGGAGGGTCAACTATGAACTATTTCCCTCCTGGCTACATTTTGGGTCCATTGGGGACAAGATGCTTTGCCAGGGGGGTTCCCCCACCCTGGAAAGGTACTCCTCCCTCATATTGAGGGCATGTGGCATGGACCCACCAAAATAAAATAATAGATAAAACCCCCATACCATCATCACTAATAATCCTCATCCTTCAGCTCCCCTCTTCATCATCATCCTCATCATTCAACTCCCCTCATCATCATCCTCATCATTCAACTCCCCTCGTCATCATCATCCTCATCATTCAACTCCCCTCGTCATCATCATCCTCATCCTTCAGCTCCCCTCGTCATCATCATCCTCATCCTTCAGCTCCCCTCGTCATCATCATCCTCATCCTTCAGCTCCCCTCGTCATCATCATCCTCGTCCTTCAGCTCCCCTCGTCATCATCATCCTCATCATTCAGCTCCCCTCGTCATCATCATCATCCTCATCATTCAACTCCCCTCGTCATCATCATCCTCATCATTCAACTCCCCTTGTCATCATCATCCTCATCATTCAACTCCCCTCATCATCATCATCCTCATCATTCAGCTCCCCTCATCATCATCCTTCAGCTCCCCTCGTCATCATCATCCTCATCATTCAGCTCCCCTCGTCATCATCATTCAACTCCCCTCGTCATCATCATCCTCATCCTTCAGCTTCCCTCGTCATCATCATCCTCATCATTCAACTCCCCTCATCATCATCATCCTCATCATTCAACTCCCCTCATCATCATCATCCTCATCATTCAGCTCCCCTCATCATCATCCTCATCCTTCAGCTCCCCTCGTCATCATCATCCACATCATTCAGCTCCCCTCGTCATCATCATCCTTATCATTCAACTCCCCTCGTCATCATCATCCTCATCCTTCAGCTCCCCTCATCATCATCATCCTCATCATTCAACTCCCCTCGTCATCATCATCCTCATCATTCAACTCCCCTTGTCATCATCATCCTCATCATTCAACTCCCCTCGTCATCCTCATCATTCAGCTCCCCTCGTCATCATCATCCTCATCATTCAACTCCCCTTGTCATCATCATCCTCATCATTCAACTCCCCTCGTCATCCTCATCCTTCAGCTCCCCTCATCATCATCATCCTCATCATTCAACTCCCCTCGTCATCATCATCCACATCATTCAGCTCCCCTCGTCATCATCATCCTCATCCTTCAGCTCCCCTCATCATCATCATCCTCATCATTCAACTCCCCTCGTCATCCTCATCCTTCAGCTCCCCTCGTCATCATCATCCACATCATTCAGCTCCCCTCATCATCATCCTCATCCTTCAGCTCCCCTCGTCATCATCATCCACATCATTCAGCTCCCCTCGTCATCATCATCCTTATCATTCAACTCCCCTCGTCATCATCATCCTCATCCTTCAGCTCCCCTCATCATCATCATCCTCATCATTCAACTCCCCTCGTCATCATCATCCTCATCATTCAACTCCCCTTGTCATCATCATCCTCATCATTCAACTCCCCTTGTCATCCTCATCATTCAGCTCCCCTCGTCATCATCATCCTCATCATTCAACTCCCCTTGTCATCATCATCCTCATCATTCAACTCCCCTCGTCATCCTCATCCTTCAGCTCCCCTCATCATCATCATCCTCATCATTCAACTCCCCTCGTCATCATCATCCACATCATTCAGCTCCCCTCGTCATCATCATCCTCATCCTTCAGCTCCCCTCATCATCATCATCCTCATCATTCAACTCCCCTCGTCATCCTCATCCTTCAGCTCCCCTCGTCATCATCATCCACATCATTCAGCTCCCCTCGTCATCATCATCCTCATCATTCAACTCCCCTCGTCATCATCATCCTCATCATTCAGCTTCCTTTTACTGCGGCTCCTGCTCTGATGGGGGGCTGATCTGCTATATATACTCGGGGCCAACATATCATTTGTACTGCCCCTCCCCCCCCTGCAGATCCATAAACTGGATTCACCTACATCACAGGGGAAAACGAATGGCGAGTCGCCTGACAATCAGCCGCGGCGGAAGTTTATAAATAGTGCGAACGACAAAAAAGGACGCGTGAGCTGCGACCCGACAACCGAGGAGAGACGGGCGATGACACCGGGAATAATCACATTGATGGCGGAGCGAAATAATCCAGCTTGTCACCATACCATATTATGGGATGGCGAATCGCTACTAACCCACCAGGGGAGATTTACCGCACCGGATAATAAAAATAATACTAAGGATAATAATAATAACAATAATAATAGAAATGATAATAGTAGTAATATAATAATCAAAACAGTAATAATAATATAAATAAAATAGTAATAATCGTATAAATAATAATAATACTAATACTACAAAAATATAAATAATAATACTATAATAATATTAATAAAATATTATACATAATAATAATAATATTACAATAATAATAATTATAAAAATAATAATATAAATAATAATACGATAAAGTAGAACAAGAATATTTTATTTGCCCCGGAAACAAGTCTGGTGTGAAGAAAACATTTCCATTTCTATAGTTTCTGGTGGCAGAGCTGCTCAGATCTCTAAATCTATCTCACACATTACCGATTTGTCTCAGTTTAGGCTTTTTTAAGCAAATCAACACAATTTGGTGCCTGTGCCCCGCCCCCCAGATTTAAAACCACTGACAGTCAGAGCAGCATTCTTTATTTTTGCCCCACCCTCAGCCTCAGTGGGAGGTGTTCTGTGTCCATGCCCCACCCCCAGTGGGAGGTGTTCTGTGTCCATGCCCCACCTCTAGCCTCAGTGGGAGGTGTTCTGTGTCCATGCCCCACCTCTAGCCTCAGTGGGAGGTGTTCTGTGTCCATGCCCCACCCCTAGCCTCAGTGGGAGGTGTTCTGTGTCCATGCCCCACCCCTAGCCTCAGCGGGAGGTGTTCTGTGTCCATGCCCCACCCCTAGCCTCAGTGGGAGGTGTTCTGTGTCCATGCCCCACCCCTAGCCTCAGCGGGAGGTGTTCTGTGTCCATGCCCCACCCCTAGCCTCAGTGGGAGGTGTTCTGTGTCCATGCCCCACCCCTAGCCTCAGTGGGAGGTGTTCTGTGTCCATGCCCCACCCCTAGCCCCAGTGGAAGGTGTTCTGTGTCCATGCCCCACCTCTAGCCTCAGCGGGAGGTGTTCTGTGTCCATGCCCCACCACTAGCCCCAGTGGAAGGTGTTCTGTGTCCATGCCCCACCCCTAGCCTCAGTGGGAGATGTTCTGTGTCCATGCCCCACCCCTAGCCTCAGTGGGAGGTGTTCTGTGTCCATGCCCCACCCCCAGAGGAAGGTGTTCTGTGTCAGTGCCCCACCTCTAGCCTCAGTGGGAGGTGTTCTGTGTCCATGCCCCACCTCTAGCCTCAGTGGGAGGTGTTCTGTGTCCATGCCCCACCTCTAGCCTCAGTGGGAGGTGTTCTGTGTCCATGCCCCACCTCTAGCCTCAGTGGGAGGTGTTCTGTGTCCATGCCCCACCCCTAGCCTCAGTGGGAGGTGTTCTGTGTCCATGCCCCACCCCCAGCGGGAGGTGTTCTGTGTCCATGCCCCACCCCTAGCCTCAGTGGGAGGTGTTCTGTGTCCATGCCCCACCCCTAGCCTCAGTGGGAGGTGTTCTGTGTCAGTGCCCTGTCCCCAGCCTTATTGGGAGGAGTTATGAAAATATCAAAACACTTGGTGGGTGGGTGTTAGTCTGGAGGAATGGGCATTCATGGGCAGGTTGTATTTGCATAGGTAACGCCCACATTTGATGCTGAGCCTCCATCAATGAAAGAACTGAAATCCAATGAATGAAAGGGGCGGGGTAGGAACAGTCAGGCTGGGGGGGAAAGCGATAGATGATGACAGGCGTCCTCCAGCCAGTAAATGAGGCGGCTCTTTCTGATTTGCAGCTTCTGATGCACATTGTGAGAAGCTACCCCCTGGGGTGGCGCATCCAGCGCTCTCTGTGACAGCTGATCACACATCACGGTAAAGGGCCAATCACAGCGGCCCATTATCATGTGATCAGCTGATCACATGTAAACAGTCTTGCCGCTTATCTGCAGTCCTTTCCTCCCACGCTGTGTCTGTGTGAGGAAAGGAGAGCCCTGACCAGCAAGGCTATCAGTACATTGTTTACACTGATCATCAGTGCAGCCCCATAAGTGCCCATCAATGCCACCTGTCAGTGCCCATCAATGTTGCCTATCAGTGCTCATCAATGCTGCCTATCAGTGCCCATCAATGCCACCTATCAGTGCCCATCAATGTCACCTATCAGTGCCCATCAATGTCACCTATCAGTGCCCATCAATGTTGCCTATCAGTGCTCATCAATGCTGCCTATCAGTGCCCATCAATGCCACCTATCAGTGCCCATCAATGTTGCCTATCAGTGCCCATCAATGTCACCTATCAGTGCCCATCAATGTCACCTATCAGTGCCCATCAATGTTGCCTATCAGTGCTCATCAATGCTGCCTATCAGTGCCCATCAATGCCACCTATCAGTGCCCATCAATGTCACCTATCAGTGCCCATCAATGTTGCCTATCAGTGCCCATCAATGCCACCTATCAGTGCCCATCAATGTTGCCTATCAGTGCCCATCAATGTTGCCTATGAGTGCTCATCAATGCCACCTATCAGTGCCCATCAATGTTGCCTATCAGTGCCACCTATCAGTGCCCATCAATGTTGCCAATCAGTGCCCATCAATGCTACCTATCAGTGCTCATGAACGTTGCCTATCAGTGCCCATCAGTGCCGCCTATCAGTGTCCATCAATGTTGCCTATCAGTGCTCATCAATGCCACCTATCAGTGCCACCTATCAGTGCCCATCAATGTTGCCTATCAGTGCCCATCAATGCTACCTATCAGTGCTCATGAACGTTGCCTATCAGTGCCCATCAGTGCCGCCTATCAGTGTCCATCAATGTTGCCTATCAGTGCTCATCAATGCCACCTATCAGTGCCACCTATCAGTGCCCATCAATGTTGCCTATCAGTGCCACCTATCAGTGCCCATCAATGTTGCCTATCAGTGCCCATCAATGCTACCTATCAGTGCTCATGAACGTTGCCTATCAGTGCCCATCAGTGCCGCCTATCAGTGCTCATCAATGTTGCTCTTTAGTGCCTATCAGTGCTCATCAATGCCACCTATCAGTGCTCATCAATGTTGCTCTTTAGTGCCTATCAGTGCTCATCAATGCCACCTATCAGTGCTCATCAATGTTGGCTATTAGTGCCTATCAGTGGCCATTAGTGCCGCCTCAGCAGGACTCTGAGCTCAGAGCGTCTCTCTCATACAGCCCAGAGCCTGCACTGTTCTCCCTCCCCCCTCCCTCACACGGATGGAAGAGTAGAGAGCTGATCTGCTCCTCCTCCCCCGCCCCTCTCCTCCTGTGTGCACTGCGGGAAGTGTGAACGATCAAATTCAGCTGCTTAGCGTCACACTTCCGGCGGTGCACACAGGAGGAGAGGAGCGGGAGGAGAAGGAGCAGATCTTCTCTCTCTTCTCCCATCCGTGCGAGGGACAGTTCATCAGTGCAGGCTCTGGGCTGTATGAGAGAGACGCTCTCATCTCAGAGCCCTGCGGCCAGCAACCCCCGCTGGGGCCCCAGTGCGATCTTTGCGGCCCTAGTAGTTCTACCACTGGAGTAATCCATTTCAGTGCAGGAGAGGAGCCGGCACACCCGTGACACCGAATTCCTGGGGATGGAAAACATTGAAACCTTGTATCAGGTTTGTGTCTGTGGACAGATTCGTCCTTATCTGGCGCCAACCCTGAAATGCAGCCGGCAGCATTCGAAAAAGCCGTCCCGCCAATCGGCGAGCCAGCATGAAAGCGTCGCGGAGCGTGCAGCGCGTGCGGTGACGGAGAGAGCGGCCTTCCCCGCAGACGAGGAGAAGAAAGACTCAGCTTGAGCGCCGCATTTCCCATTCCGCTCGGAAATGTTTGTTTACAATGCGGGGAGGACGCACAATGGAGCCGCCGCGGCGTGTTTTATGAAAATCCGCCGCCGGAGAAGTGACACGGAAAATAACACCTATTTAGAAAATCAATGTGCGCATTCTTCCTTAATTTAAATGTCAGCCGACGGCTCCGGCAGAACGGCGCCAACGTGATTATGTGTTTTATACGTACGACGCGGGGGTAATTAGCCCAACCGCAGCTCCGGAGTTATAATATATTATCGCTCTTTATAGAACGCCGCCGGGGAGAGTTGTTCATCTACGCTAATCCGCCAAGGCAGAGCCGCCGCAAAGTGGACCTGTGCCCGTGTGCCAACGTGAAGATCCCTGAAATCCGATGGAAACCCCACTGCTAAGATCTGATCGAAGATTCAATGTGATAAAGGAGGACAAAAGGCAAAACTTTTAAGGGTTATAACCCCCCGTCAGGTTTTTTTTTTTTTTTTTTTGGGGTGGGAGACTTCCCTTCACTTCCTGTCCCATAGGTGAAGCAGGAAGTGAGAGGAAATCCCTTCAAAGTGAGGCAATGCCTGGTTGTCACCAGAACTAGCGTCCTCATTGGAAGATTCCCCCTCTATACCTGTCTTAGTGACAACCCAAAATGTAGGATTTTCCTTCACTTCCTGTCCCATAGCCAAAACAGGAAGTGAGAGGAAACCCCTCCAAAGAGAGGAAATCCCAGGTTGTCACCAGAACTAGTGTCCCCATTGGAAGATTCCCCCTCTATTCCTGTCTTGGTGACAACCCAAAATTTAGGATTTTCCTTCACTTCCTGTCCCAAAGCAAAAGCAGGAAGTCAGAGGAAGTCCCTCCAAAGTGAGGAAATCCTGGGTTGTCTTCAGAACTAGTGTCCCCGAATGGAAGACTTCCCCTCTATTCCCATTCTGGTGACAACCCAAAATTTTGGATTTTCCTTTGCTTCCTGTCCCAAAACAGGAAGTGGGAGGAAATCCCTCCAAAGTGAGGCAATGTCCGGTTGTCACCAGAACTAGTGTCCCCATTGGAAGGTTCCCCCTCTATTCTTGTTCTGATGACAACCCAAAAGTTGGGTTTTTCCTTCACTTCCTGTCCGTTAGACACAACAGGAAGTGAAAGGAAATCCCTCCAAAGTGAGGTAATGCCTGGTGTTGTCTGTCACCAGAATTAGTGTCCCCATTGGAAGATTAGCCCACTATTTCTGTCCTGGTGACAACCCAGCATTTGGGATGTTCCTTAACTTCCTGCCCCATAGCCACAACAGGAAGTGAGAGGAAATCTCTCTAAAGTGAGTGAATCCCTGGTTGTCACCAGAACTAGTGTCCCCATTGGAAGATTTGCCCTCTATTTTCATTGTGGTGACAACCCAAAAGTTGGGGTTTTCTTTCACTTCCTGTCCCAGAGCCAAAACAGGAAGTGAGGGGAAATCCTTCCAAAGAGAAGCAATGCCTGGTTGTCACCAGAACTAGGCTCCCCATTGGAAGATTCCCCCTCTATTCCTGTCCTGTGACAACCCAAAATTTAGGATTTTTCTTTGCTTCCTGTCCCATAGCCACAACAGGAAGTGAGAGGAAGTCCCTCCAAAATGAGGAAATCCCGGGTTGTCACCAGAACTAGTGTCCCCAAGCGAAGACTTCCTCTCTATTCCCATTCTGGTGACAACTCAAAATTTAGGATTTTCCTTTGCTTCCTGTCCCATAGCCAAAACAGGAAGTGAGAGGAAGTCCTTCCAAAGTGAGGAAATCCCGGGTTGTCACCAGAAATAGTGTCCCCATTGGAAAATTTCCCCTCTATTTTCATTCTGGTGACAACCCAAAAGATGGGGTTTTCTTTCACTTCCTGTCCCAGAGCCAAAACAGGAAGTGAGGGGAAATCCTTCCAAAGAGAGGCAATGCCTCTATTGGACGATTAGCCCACTGTTCTTGTTCTGGTGACAACCTAAAAGCTTGGATATTCAATTCATCATTAATGACACCCCAGATTCAGCCAGCAGACGTGTTTTTTCACGCGTTTCGGAATTTGAGACAAACACGCCGAAAAACCCCATGAAGCCCGACTCCCAAAAAAGGTAGAGGGTCTTTTTTCTGGTGTGCTGGTCACATGTCGGGCAGCCGATTCCCATGAACAGTCTGCATGTAGCGTGAAAACGCGCAAATGTACATGTAATGCGGAGCTCAGAAAATTATTTATAACCCCCAAACATTACATATATTTTTTTAGCAGAGACCCTAGAGAATAAAATGGCGATCGTTGCAATTTTTTTATGTCACACGTTTTTTTTTCGCAGCGATTTTGCAAATGCAATTTCTTTGGAAAAAATAAATACACTTTAATGAATTAAGAAAAAAAAAAAAGCAACACACAACAGTTACCCCAATTTTTTTGCATTATATAAAAGATGATGTTACGTCGAGTAAATAGACACCCAACATGTCGCGCTTTAAAATTGCGCACGCTCGTGGAATGGCGACAAACGACGGTACTTAAAAATCTCCATAGGCGACACTTTAAACGCCTTTACAGGTTACCAGTTTAGAGTTACAGAGGAGGTCCTGCGCCAGAATGATTGCTCTCGCTCTAACGATCGCGGCGACGCCTCACATGTGTGGTGCGAACACCGTTTACATATACGGGGGCGCGACTTACGTATTGCGCCCGCTTCTGCACGCGAGCGCGGAGGGATGGGGGCGCTTTAACATTTTTTTTTAATTTATTATTTATGAATTATTTATTTATATTACTTTTTATTTTTACACTGTCCCTTTAATTTTTTTTTTTTATCACTTTTATTCCTATTATAACGAAGGTAATTATCTCCTGTAATAGAAATAAGGATGACAGGTCCTCTTTATGATCAAAAAGACCCCAAAATCTCTTCTTTACCTTTAAAAACAAAAGATCAAAGATGAAAAAAAAATGTATCTTTTGCTAAAAAAAAAAAAAAAAAAAAAAGACTTCCAGCCTGGACAGGAAGTGACATCACGACGTGGCTCTGGTCCTCCAAGGCCATAGAGACGATGATTTTATACCTCCCTGCCAGCAGGGGGCGACCTTTAGGCGATCACAATGTTACACGGACTGCCCGATCGCGTCATCGCTGTGATTGGCTGATCGCATGGTTGGTAACCCCTCCCTCTCAATTATTTGCTAGGCGGCCGGCAGCTGTCGCAATCACAGGGCCGGGGTCACCTGGGAAAGAGCGGAGCAGCTCAGCATGTCTGAAGCAAACCGAATTGTCAGTTCATATTGTCCAATATAAACGCTCCTTCCTTGTGCCGATAGAAGCCGTGCTGGGGTGGGCGGAGACTTACCACACCTCCCTCTGGCGCCCAATCATCTTAATATAGGGCAGACACAAAGGGGTGTATTCATATAAAAAGCAAAACCATTCATCCTGGGAAACCACATTTATATTTGTTCTGTGAGAATAGGAACCAAATCAAATGTTATTCATTCATACAGAAATGAGTAATTCAGGAACATACCACATTATGGTCACTAGATGGAGCTCAGGGTCTATTTCTTATGACCATCAGCTCCATCTAGTGGCCATAATATTGTACTGTCCTGATATGCTCCATTCTGTATGAATGAATAACCTTCGACCTGGAAAGAAAAAGCCTGAAAACATTCCCCACCCCCCCCCCCCACCCCCACAGAATGGATTAACATTTTGTGTATTTTTTTTTTGTGTACAATTCTGGATGTGAGAAAGGAGACGAGACAGTGTTCATAGTATCAGCGGCTCCCACAGAAACAATCACTGATAGGCTCGATTTATAGATTAGAGACTATAGAGAACGTTTGACTTTGACTGGAGGTCTTCTTTAACTTCCACAGGAAGCGATGACCTCATAGATTTCCCTGACATCATCGAGTAAAAAGAACACTCACCACATGGAGAATCTTATTTTCTGTTTCATAGACAGTGCAATCCTACAGAGAGGGAGACAAAGAGATTACAGTTATAAGAAAAAGAAGAAGAGTATCTTTTATATATATATATGAATATCATCACCAGAGTATAATTTCATTATAAGAGTATTATTATTTTAAAGTGCCTTGAAAAAGTATTCATACCCCTTGAAATTCCACACATTTTGTTACAACCAAAAAACATAAATGTATTTTATTGGGATTTTATGTGATAGACCAACACAAAGTGTCACATAATTGTGAAGTGGAAGGAAAATGATAAATGATACAAATAAATATGTGAAAAGTGTGGGGGGGGGGATTTGTATTCAGCCCCCTTTACTCTGATACCCCTAAATAACATCTAGGGGAACCAATTGTCTTCAGAGTCCACCTGTGTGTCATTTAATCTCAGTATAAATACAGCTGTTCTGTGAAACCCTCAGAGGTTTGTTAGAGAACCTTAGTGAACAAACAGCATCATGAAGGCCAAGGAACACACCAGACAGGTCAGGGATAAAGTTGTGGAGAAGTATAAAGCAGGGTTAGGTTATAAAAAAACCTCCCAAGCTTTGAACATCTCACGGAGCTCTGTTCAATCCATCATCGGAAAATGGAAAGAGTATGGCACAACTGCCAACCTACCAAGACATGGCCGTCCACCTAAACTGACCGGCCGGGCAAGGAGAACATTCATCAGAGAAGAGCCAAGAGGTCCATGGTAACTCTGGAGGAGCTGCAGAGATCCACAGCTCAGGTGGGAGAATCTGTCCACAGGACAACTATTAGTCGTGTTCTCCACAAATCTGCCCTTTATGGAAGAGTGACAAGAAGAAAGACATTGGTGAAAGAAAGTCATAAGAAGTCCTGTTTGTAGTTTGTGAGAAGCCATGTGGAGGACACAGCAAACATGTGGAAGAAGGTGATCTGGTCACATGAGACCAAAATTCAACTTTATGGCCTAAAAGTAAAACGCTATGTGTGGGGAAAACTAACACTGCCCATCCCCCTGAACACACCATCCCCACCGTGAAACATGGTGGTGGCAGCTTCATGTGGTGGGGATGGTTTTCTTCAGCAGGGACAGGGAAGCTGGTCAGAGTTAATGGGAAGATGGATGGAGACAAATACAGGACAATCTTAGAAGAAAACCTGTTAGAGTCTACAAAAGACTTGAGACTGGGGCGGAGGTTCACCTTCCAGCAGGACAACGACCCGAAACATCCAGCCAGAGCTACAATGGAATGGTTTAGATCAAAGCATATTCATGTGTTAGAATGGCCCAGTCACAGTCCAGACCTAAATCACATTGAGAATCTGTGGCAAGACTTGAAGATTGCTGATCACAGACGCTCTCCATCCAATCTGACAGAGCTTGAGATATTTTACAAAGAAGAATGGGCAGAAATGTCCTCTCTAGATGTGCAAAGCTGGTAGAGACACCCCCAAAAAGACTTGTAGAGAAAGGAGGTTCTACAAAGTATTGACTCCGGGGGGCGCCATACAAATACCCCTCCCCCACACTTTTCACATATTTATTTGTATCATTTATCATTTTCCTTCCACTTCACAATTATGTGACACTTTGTGTTGGTCTATCACATAAAATCCCAATAAAATACATTTACGTTTTTGGTTGTAACAAAACGTGGGAAATTTCAAGGGGTATGAATACTTTTTCAAGGCACTGTATTATAGTAGTATAGTTTCATTATAAAAGTTTCATTAAGTTTGCCTTTATTATAGAAATATCCTTTCATTATACTCGGTATCATTTATTATAATTGTATTATAAGATTATCCTTTCAACACAAGAATAGAACTTCATTACAAGACTCTCAGTATGAAGCAGCCACAGCCCGTCCATTAGGGGCGTCGCCCCCCCACCCCTCCATGTGTCCGGCCCCCAATCTACATGTGGGCCGCTGGACGCATGGGGTCCAATGGGAGTTTATTTTTTTATTTTTTTAGGAGCATGTGATTGGAGCCTTAGGCTCTAATAGGCTTCAAAAAAAGAATGAAGTTCGGGGCGCCCCGATCCCACCCAGTTGTGTGAAATTAGTGAATGAATATTCGCTATAAGCCACACTAATTCCCCTCCCAGCCAATCGGGAAGCAGGGTTGTGGGTGACCCAACTTGATATCTGAACGCAAAAACAAAAATATCAGAAAGTGCAAGAATACAAAAAATGCAAAGGAACCCTCCTTTCCCAAAGCCCAATAAAAAGAATTGCTATTTACATCCAACTTATGATTGTATATAACAAAGGAATCCGGAGCAGCAGATACTCAGAAATGTTACATATGTGTATCTCTATGAATGAGATAATAATAGGAATCTCCAGAGAAGTACAAAACACACAAAAATAAAATAATATCATCAAGAAAAGAGCAGAAAAGACGAGGTCTAGATGAGGAAATAGAAAGTTGTTACAAAAGTATTATTTTATTTTAGTGGTATTATTATCATTATAAGAGTAAGCTTTTATTATAAAAGTATCATTTTATTATAGGATAGTATATTATAATAGTATCCTTTTTTTTTAATAAAAGTATCATTTTTTTTATAATAGTATCCTTTTTTCTTTATAAAAGTATTTTTTTTATAATAGTATCCTTTTATTATAGGATAGGAGTGTAACCATTTCTAATACAATAGCGGTGTGATTTTTAGGATGCCCTTCCTCTGGCTCCTCCCACATTTTTGTGGAATGCCACAAAGTGTCTCATATTTGGCATCAACTAGAAAAAATTTGCTTCCAAAATGACTGATAATCAGATCGATCTTTCCTCGGCCAACTGCCTATTATTTAAGTCCATCCCGGGGATATCCCTCCCCCGCATATGAGACGTATCCGCGCTATAAGTGGCGCTATACTTTGGCTAATCGCATTCCATTGGAAGTTCTCTTCAGTCCTTATTATTACACAACTGAGAACAAGAAGAAATACAATAATAAGCCTCACGGAAAAAATATTTTATAAACTTCATAATGCTACACAATTCTATGGGGGGAAAATGGGATTCTTGGTTTAAACATTCTGAAATTCTATTTCAACGATTAGACAATTAAGCTAAAATATACTAAAAATTATTATTTTTTCTTTTTTTTGCCATTAGCGGCAACGATCTGGCTTTAATTTTCCTCAGCGTATTGCTTTTTTCGAAAAAAATGTAGATTGGTCAATTTATATTGATAAACTTGCTGTATTACTTTATAATTGTTACGTATCTCATCAACTCTCTTTAAAATTTATACAATGCATTACGTTTGCTGTGAAGTATGTACCACCATTTTACCCCCAATTAAAAAGTTTGTAAACAAAAACAAAACAAACAAAAAAACAAAACAAAAACAGAATATCCTTTCATCACAGGAATATAATTTTATTATAACAGTATCATTTCATTATAAGAGTATTTTAATCTAAAAGTATCCTTTTATTAGAAGAGTATCATTTTATTAGAAGAGTATTATTTTATTAGAAGAGTATCATTTTATTAGAAGAGTATTATTTTATTAGAAGAGTATCATTTTATTGTATTAGTATCCTTTTATTAAAGAAGTATCATTTCCTTAGAAGAGTATCATTTTATTAGAAGAGTATTATTTTATTAGAAGAGAATTACTTTATTGTATTAGTATCCTTTCATTGAAGGAGTATCATTTCCTTAGACGAGTATCATTTCCTTAGAAGAGTATCATTTTATTAGAAGAGTATTATTTTATTAGAAGAGAATTACTTTATTGTATTAGTATCCTTTCATTGAAGGAGTATCATTTCCTTAGAAGAGTATTATTTTATTAGAAGAGAATTACTTTATTGTATTAGTATCCTTTCATTGAAGGAGTATCATTTCCTTAGAAGAGTATCATTTTATTAGAAGAGTATCATTTTATTAGAAGAGTATTATTTTATTGTATTAGTATCCTTTCATTGAAGGAGTATCATTTCCTTAGAAGAGTATCATTTTATTAGAAGAGTATCATTTTATTAGAAGAGTATTATTTTATTGTATTAGTATCCTTTCATTGAAGGAGTATCATTTCCTTAGAAGAGTATCATTTCCTTAGAAGAGTATCATTTTATTAGAAGAGTTTCACTTTATGAAAGGAATTTCAGTTCAACACAAGAGTATCATTTAATTACAAGTATTTTCTTTTATTAGAAGAAGATCCTCTGATCCATTTTTTGGACTTTTATACAGAAATTCACATTCCAGGCGCTCCTCATACAACCTTCCTCTTGGAGAGGAGAGATAAGTAAAATAAAATCTAGACAATTCATTAGCATAATTAATTAGGCTGACTTTTCAGATGGCTATTATTACCCTTCGTATGGCGGTGTGATTATCGATGGAGACACGTGTCTGTCCTTGGATGACATCAGGACAAAATCCATAAAGTTGAGGCGGTGGAGGAGGGGGGGGGTGAAGCGCTCTGCTGCCTCATATATGGGGGAATGAAGTCTATATACTGTATATAGGTCCATGGTGCAGCTTTCTGTACTCTGTGGGTTCGTTCTGAAACAAAGCATCAACTGTCAGATATACGGATACAGGATGTCAGAAACCGGAGCGCCCACCGCTGGGGGGCCAGGAGTCATTTCTTGGTGTGGAGGACTCTGAGGGGCCCAGTGCCTGCTGATCTGAGCTACCTGGTCCGGTCAGGGGCTGGGAAGGCAGAGGGCCCGCAGTGTCAAGTGCCCCCCAGGGAGTGGCATCCTTGGGGGGGGGGGCTGCCAGAGTAGCCACATAAGGTTGGGACCCCACTGTGTGAAAGAGCAGTAGGCCACGTCACTAAAGCTCTTTCTGCATCTGATACACTTCCTGTTCCCAGCATACAAATAGATTGAGTGAACACCCAATCCGGTTCCCCTGAAGAAGTCACATGACATGACGTAACGCGTAGGGCGTGGCCAGAGCATACAGGGGGCCAGAAGAGACCCGAGAGGTGGAAAACACTGATGTTTTTATCAATCTGAGCGCTTCTTACTGAAGCTGGTGTCTGAACTGTTCAGCGGCTGTCCACTCACTGTAACAAGGCCTCGCCTCCTAAACCGTGATAGACAGAACATTGATCCAATGCTGGGAAATTGGATCAGTGTTCCATCTATCATGATCTAGGAGGCGGGGCTTTGTTACAGTGAGTGGATGGCCGCCGAACAGTTCAGACCACAGCTCCATAACACAGCGGGAGCTACCTGCTCTGTGTAATCAGGGTGCTGACGAGGCTGCAGATGGACACAGTGAGGCTGCAGATGGGCACAGTAAGGTTGCAGATGGGCACAGTAAGGTTGCAGATGGGCACAGTGAGGCTGCAGATGGGCACAGTGAGGCTGCAGATGGGCACAGTGAGGCTGCAAATGGGCACAGTAAGGTTGCAGATGGGCACAGTGAGGCTGCATATTGCACAGTGAGGCTGAAGATGGCACAGTGAGGCTGCAGATTGCACAGTGAGGCTGAAGATGGCACAGTGAGGCTGCAGATGGGCACAGTAAGGTTGCAGATGGGCACAGTGAGGCTGCAGATGGCACAGTGAGGCTGCAGATGGGCACAGTAAGGTTGCAGATGGGCACAGTGAGGTTGCAGATGGGCACAGTGAGGCTGCAGATGGGCACAGTGAGGCTGAAGATGGGCACAGTGACGCTACAGATGGCACAGTGAGGCTGCCAATGGGCACAGTAAGGCTGCAGATGGCACAGTGATGCTGCACATGGGCACAGTAAGGTAGCAGATGGGCACAGTGAGGCTGCAGATGGCACAGTGAGGCTGCCTTGATGGCACTGATGAGGCTGCAGATGGGCACAGTGAGGCTGCAGATGGGCACAGTGAGGCTGCAGATGGCACAGTGAGGCTGCATTGATGGCACTGATGAGGCTGCAGATGGGCACAGTGAGGCTGCAGTTGGCACAGTGAGGCTTCATTGATGTCACTGACGAGGCTGCAGATGGCACAGTGAAGCTGCAGATGGGCACAGTGAGGCTGCATTGATGGCACTGATAAGGCTGCAGATGGGCACAGCGAGGCTGCATTGATGGCACTGATGAGGCTGCATTGATGGCCATTGATCAGGCTGCAGATGGCTCAGTGAGGCTGCATTGATGTCACTGACAAGGCTGCAGATGGGCACAGTGAGGCTGGATTGATGGCACTGATGAGGCTGCAGATGGGCACAGTGAGGCTGCATTGATGGGCATTGATCAGGCTGCAGATGGGCACTGGTGAGGCTGTATTGATCTCTTGTATCATGCCTGCAGTCTCTGATCATCTCCTGTATTATGTCTGCAGTCTCTGATCATCTCCTGTATTATGTCTGCAGTCTCTGATCATCTCTTGTATCATGTCTGCAGTCTCTGATCATCTCCTGTATTATGTCTGCAGTCTCTGATCATCTCCTGTATTATGTCTGCAGTCTCTGATCATCTCCTGTACTATGTCTGCAGTCTCTGATCATCTCTTGTATCATGTCTGCAGTCTCTGATCATCTCCTGTATTATGTCTGCAGTCTCTGATCATCTCCTGTACTATGTCTGCAGTCTCTGATCATCTCCTGTATTATGTCTGCAGTCTCTGACCATCTCCTGTACTATGTCTGCAGTCTCTGATCATCTCCTGTATTATGTCTGCAGTCTCTGATCATCTCCTGTACTATGTCTGCAGTCTCTGATCATCTCCTGTACTATGTCTGCAGTCTCTGATCATCTCCTGTACTATGTCTGCAGTCTCTGATCATCTCCTGTACTATGTCTGCAGTCTCTGATCATCTCCTGTACTATGTCTGCAGTCTCTGATCATCTCCTGTACTATGTCTGCAGTCTCTGATCATCTCCTGTACTATGTCTGCAGTCTCTGATCATCTCCTGTACTATGTCTGCAGTCTCTGATCATCTCCTGTACTATGTCTGCAGTCTCTGATCATCTCCTGTATCATGTCTGCAGTCTCTGACCATCTCCTATACCATGTCTGCAGTCTCTGACCATCTCCCGTACTATGTCTGCAGTCTCTGATCATCTCCTGTACTATGTCTGCAGTCTCTGACCATCTCCCGTACTATGTCTGCAGTCTCTGATCATCTCCTGTATTATGTCTGCAGTCTCTGATCATCTCCTATATTATGTCTGCAGTCTCTGACCATCTCTTGTATCATCACAGTATTTCTTTTGGATAAACAAACTTATAACTGGCTGGAGAAAGATAGATATCACTTGAAGACAAACTTGCACTTTGTTTCAAGGTGGGGTCTGGGGAGGGGCCGGGGGCAGGGCCAGGGTGGGGCTGAAGGAGGGACCAGGGGTGGGGCTGAAGGGGGCCCCATCAGGTAGGCTGTATGGGGCCCCGTGATTTCTATCAGCGGCCCTGGGTGGCAGCGTTATAGACTCTCTGGGAACTATTTATCGAAGGACTGATCACCGATTGTACTTGATTTTCTACAGCTATTGGACATCTTTTTCATTGACTTATCACTGTTATTGTTCATTTATCATGGTAATGGATATATATGGCATCTTTATATAGATGAAGGAATAGCACAAGACCACATACAATCTATATCTTTCTGCACACTGCCTCATGGGCTGGGCGTTTTGGCCGAGACTGGGGCAATTTTTGGTTACCAGCTCGCAAGACCGAACCACTTGCCCTAGTATCTTCTTTATTTTTTCCTATTTATTAAGCAGATATAGCGTTCCCCCCGGCAACAGAAGGATATCTCACTCTTACCCTCTGAATACAATACATAGAAGTCCAACCAAAAGGTTGTAGCGTTCTCCAAAAGTTTTATTCCAAAGGGATTCCGCATACAATGTAGCAATGAGAGAGTTTCAAGCATTACATGCTCATTATTAAGCTGGGGGGGGGTCGGGATTTCTTCTCTAGTGTGTATATGTCAGGAATCAGCAGCAGGGGGGGCCAGATCACTCAGGAAACTGGGACCAGACTGCGTATACTTTATGTTAGAACAAAATCCATCCAAACACCAACACACAGCAAACATAAAAAATAAAAGTGAGCAAAAAGAAAGTCCGGGTGGCCGCACTCCAAAATACATTCCTTTTTTGAAAAACAGTCCATACAGTAATGGAGATAAAAGCACAAAAACTGACGCGTTTCACACCACTTTACAGGTGCTTAGTCATGACTATGAGTGGTGTGAAACGCGTCAGTATTTGTGCTTTTATCTCCATTGCTGTATGGACTGTTTTTCAATAAAGGAATATATTTTGAAGTGCGGCCATCCAGACTTTCTTATTGCTCACTTTTTGCTATACTGAGCCGGCACCCTGTCTAACGGGGAAGGTGAGAAGAGGCTGTTGCTATCCTGAGCGGTATATTTATCCATAAAAAAAAAAGTAAACTAAAATCCCCAGTGACAGAATATATGACTAATCAACCCAACAGCCAGAAAGCCTAACAACTAATTCTATACAATATATACAAAATGGGGAACACCAAAAAGCAGAGGAAAACTGGAGGTGCATGGAGCAGATGGGAAGGGAAATCCCAAAACTGGGATCAGGAACAAAGGGGGTGGGGGTACAAGGCAGCAGGGTACAGGGAAGGAGCTGGATTAATGGCAAAGAAAATCTGGCAGCAGCAAAACACTGGAGCAAGAGGCACTAGGAAAAGAGGGCCTAAATACCCTCCCAGCAGCCAGCATCAGGTGGTACTGTATACTGGGGTCTGCTGTTTGCTGGGAGACACCCACTACAACCTTCCGCCCAGGTACAGAGAGTGCCACCAGCAGGTGTTCCAGGTCCTGACGGTATGTTTCCTGTGCCTCCTGATTTGAGCGGTGCCACCTGGTTTGGTTGGGGGCTTTGAAGACAGAGTGTGAAGTGCCCCCCAGAAGTGGCAACCAGAGATGCCATAGCAACACCATGGGTTTGGGACCCCACTGTGTGAAATAGCACTTTGGCTATGACATCAGATGTTTTTTCAATCTGCATCTCTTGATTGAAAAAGCCCCAGGCTAGGCCTTTTGGCCAAGACTGGGGCCATTTTTTGTTACAAGGCCTAGCCATTGTACAGCACATTGGCAATTTTCTCTCCATGTGTGTCACTTCCACTTCATCATGTCTGCTTTTCCATTTACCCTCACTATAGGGTGGGGTTCTATGGGTGGAGTATGAGAAGAGGGTGTGTGTGTGTGTGACCCTTTAAATTTCTTCCTCCCCTACCTGGGGGTCTCCATTCAGGAGAGCACCCTACCTAGTACTCAGTGGTTGGCTTCAGCTGCCCACAAGGAGTGGACTTTTGGCTAGGTGGACCAGAGTGCCTTGCCCTTGTCAAGAGAGCCTTGCATCCCAGGGTGGTCAGGGAGGTCCTTCTTCTTCAGGAGAGGGGACCAGTGATGCACCCTGTGCACTTTTTTGGTTCATGTGGGATTTTTCATTTACCTGCATTGGGTGCAGGTCTACAGATGTGCCCTGAGGTCTGGGGGGTAGGTTCTGTGACCCTTAGGTTCCTTCCTCTGGGGGTCTCTGTTTAGGAGAGCCCCTTACCTAGAACCCGGTGGTCGGCTTTGGCTGGCCACAAGGAGAGAACCTTTGGCTAGGTGGACCACTATCTGGAGTCTTGCATCGCAGGGGGTAAGGGGGGTCCTTCCTCTTCGGAAGGGGACCAGTCATGCACCCTGTGCACTTTTTTGGTTCATGTGGGCTTTTTCAATTACCTGCATTGGGTGCAGGTCTACAGGCGTGTCCCTGAGGTCTAGGGGGAGGATCTGTGACCCTTTGGTTCTTTCCTCCCCTGCCTGGGGGTCTCTGTTCAGGAGAGCCGCTTACCTAGATCCCGGTGGTCGGCTTTGGCTGGCCACAAGGAGAGAACCTTTGGCTAGGTGGACCACTATCTGGAGTCTTGCATTGCAGGGGGTAAGGGGGGTCCTTCCTCTTCGGAAGGGGACCAGTCATGCACCTTGTGCACTTTTTTTGGTTCATGTGGGCACCCTTTAGTAAAAGAATGGGCAATGGGACTTCTCAGGCGTTAGCCCTATTGCCTATTCTTATTCTAATAGCGGTCTAACATAACATAGGGATGTGGTGCATGTGACCCATGGTGGACGGCCTTGCCATATTATCTGTGGAAATTGAGGGATAATCCTCTTATTTTTTTTAAAAATGTGATGGAATGAGACAACTAAATTCTTTCTTTTCTAAGAAGGCTTTACTCTTCCCTCCCAAATTCCAGATGGTTGAAGAACCAGTCGGCTTTTTATGTAACGTCTCTGAAGGCTTTTATCTCTTATGTTGTCTATCCTCCTTTTGCTGCCAATTTTGGGTCGGGAAGCTGAAAATATAAAAATATCTCCTGTGAAGAGGATGTGATGACCTGGAGGATGATTTGAAGGTTCCTTTTTTGAAGCCGGGGGAATTTTTTTCTATAATAACGCCTCACCTCCCTGGACCTCTCTTGTCAGCTCAGAGTGTTCCTTCGCCGGAGCTAAATGATTGCTCTATCTCGGGAAATATTACGCGGCGCTCTAAAGAGGAGCACGCCATTTCTCATATTGAACAAACATCACTATTAATCCCACAAATGATACTTTACCATCTCCATGTAGATTCTACGACCTTCCCAAGTCCGCTCCTCTGTAGACAAGTCGTCGGCTTGAAGGAGGAGACATTGATGAATGGCCCCCGGTGGCCCTCAGGCTCCCTTCCTATAAAGGCCTCCATAGATGTTTAAATGTGAACGTTTAACCTTCTCACCTGTGACTTTTTACCAAGCAAAACTACCACGGGCCAAATTGCTTTTCTGTTTTCATTGTCTGGCTGAAATTGTGATGGTTATTTCCGTCTGTCGGATACTGACGCGTTGTATTCCTGGGCCAGGAGAGAATGGCGGCACCTTGACACCTTTAGGCTCTGTGTGCCTGGACAGCCTGGTGGCAGTTGAGCCGTGCTTTTACCCGACAACCCCTTCCCCCCCAAAAAAAACTGCCCAGCTTCGAGTTGGCCTGGCCAATGGCGGCAGTGTTACTTCACACTGCTGTGATTGTGCTGTGACACAATATATAGCACATTGGGTGGGCAGTACCAAATGTGACAATGCAAGTGAATGGAGGCCACGTGGCAACTCTTCTGAAATTATACGCCGAGGATTTGGGCTAAATGGTGGGATTTGTGCTGGGGGGGTGTTATGCTAGGAAGGATTTTTTTTTTTTGAGGTGGGGGGATTTGTGCCGGGAGGGGGAAATGGGGGGGGGGTGCTGGGAGGGGGAAATAGGGGGGGGTGCTCGGAGGGGGGAATGAGGGGGGGGGATTTTGTGCTGGGAGGAAGGATTAGGGAAGAGGGAAAAGATTTGTGCTGGGAGGGGAAATTTGTGGGGGAGAGGATTTTCGCTAGGAGTGATTTTGGTGGTGTTGGTGATTGGGGGGTGGGACGGGTTGTGCTAAGAGGGGGTATTTGGTAAAGGAAGGAAGAGGATGTGTGCTCAGAGGGGAAATACGAGGTGGAGAGGATTTGTGCTGGGAGGAGGGATTTTTGTGGTGTTGGTGACGGGGGGGGGGTATTTGGGAAGAGGATGTGCGTTATGAGGGAAGATACAGTATGAGGGGAAGAGGATTTGTGCTGGGAGGAGGAATTTTGATGGGAGAGGGAGATTTGTGCTAGGAGGGGGGAGTTACTTGCCCTGGGAGGGGAGATTTGGGGGTGGGGAGAGAGAGAATTTGTGATCAGAGGGGAAATTTAAGGGGGAGAGGATTTGTGCTGGGAGGAGGGATTTTGATGGGGGGGGGAATTTGTACTAGAAGGGGGGTTGGGAGGGGGTGGAGTTATTTGCCCTGGGAGGGGAAATTTGGGGGGAGGGAGAAAATTTGTGCTCAGAGGGGTAATTAATTAAGGGGGAGAGGATTTGTGCTAGGAAGGGTGATTGGGGTGCAAAGATTGGTGCTGGGAGGAGGGATTTTGATGGGGGGGGGGTATTTGCCCTGGAAGGTGGGATTTGGGGGGGAGAGAGCGAATTTGTGCTAGGAAGGGTGATTGTGAAGGAGGGGATTGCAAAGATTTTAACTGGGAGGAGGAATTTTGATGGGGGGGGGGGGGGTTGTACTAGGAGGGAGGTTGGGAGGGGGTGGAGTTATTTGCCCTGGGAGGGGAAATTTGGGGGAGAGAGAGAATTTGTGCTCAGAGGGGTAATTTAAGGGGGAGAGGATTTGTGCTAGGAAGGGTGATTGGGGGTGCAAAGATTGGTGCTGGGAGGAGGGATTTTGATGGGGGGGGGGTTATTTGCCCTGGAAGGGGGGATGTGGGGGGGAGAGAGAGAATTTGTGCTCAGAGGGGAAATTTAAGGGGGAGAGGATTTGTACTAGGAAGGGGTTATTGTGAAGGGGGGATTGCAAAGATTTTTGCTGTAAGGAGGAATTTTGATGGGGGGGGGGGCATTTGTGCTAGGAGGGGGGATTGGGGAGGTGGAGTAATTTGCCCTGGGAGGAGAGATTGGGGGGGGGGAGAATTCATGCTCAGAGGGGAAAAATTGAAGGGGGTTGAGAATTTGTGATTTGGGGGGGGGGGGGGGTGCAAAGATTGTTGCTGGGAGAAGGGATTTTAGATGGGGGGGGGTTATTTGCCCTGGAAGGAGGGATTTGGGGGGGGAGAAAATGTGCTTAGAGGGGGAATTTAAGGGGAAGAGGATTTGTGCTAGGAAGGGTGATTGTGAAGGGGGGGGATTGCAAAGATTCTTACTGGGGGGGGGGGACATTTCAGCAGGGGGGGGAGATTTGTACTTGCAAATAGAATTTATGTTTGGGAGTGAGCGTGCAGATTAGCTCACACATCATGGGCTGGGGGGGGGGGGGGGGGCATATTTGCATCTTCGCCCCGGGCAC